>NW_027226304.1:0-26848 GCF_022539635.2 Chironomus tepperi
TGATGAAAAATTATGACATGACTTTGTGTGATAATTAGATGAGTTTTATGGAGCAATCTAATGTTTATGGACGGGAGGAACTTAAAAAAAATTAAAAGGTCCATAAAATTATTATCTTAATATCGATTGTGATTCTTAAAAATTAAAATTTAATAAATTTAAATCTTCATAATTCTTAAAGATTTATGGACAAATTATTTACCTTGTGCATTTCTTTAACCATGTCAGGCTATTCCCCTTTCTAATATTAACAATTTGTTAAATTTTTTTGCTCAAGGAAATTTGCTACAAAACTTATAAATTAGAAATTGAAAACTTATATCAAAGAATTTATAGACACTTAAAAAGTTGAGTGATTTATGAGAAATTTTAAACGAAAAATTAAATTATTGCAGGTGTATTTACCGTTTGACTTGTACATGATAAACACATGTTTTTAGAGACCTTAGAAATGAAATTGCATTATTTTCCGTGTGTGGGCTAACGTTAATCAGAATTGGATAATTAACGAATATTTCAAAATAAATGACTTCTTGGATTGGCTGTAATCTGTGAATCTTTAATAAAAACCAAAGGTTTATTTCATATAAATAAATTATTTGAAATCCGGGAACATCCTTAAAATTTAAATTGTTTTTTAAGGGTTCATGCATGAGTGATGTGTCAGAAATAATTGGAAAATATCAAATTATTCCTCTTATTTTGAATTCACTTCCTGGACATTGGCTTTGCTATATTAAGCATCATCTTGCTCCCCTACTTTAATCAATCATGAACCTTTCAGGTGAATTTTTTGCATCTTTGAGTGAAATCTTTCAGAAATTTATCAGAAATTTGGCATAATCACCATCACTTGCATGAGGTTCTTCCATCTTTTCTATAAAAAAGAGTCTGCAAATGCCAGTCAAAATGATAATTTTCAAAGAATTGCACTATCGCCGCAAAATATAACGAAAGACTTAAATAATTAAACAATAAAAACTTCACGTGGAGAATTAAAATATTCTGGACTTAAGAATGTTAAGTAAAAATATTTACTATGTAAAACCTAGCCGTTTAATTTCATAACAAATCTTAATGACTGCCTTTTTTCAGACTCGATTAACGATAAAATAAATTACTTTATTTTTTGATGCTCAAATATTTTTCAACGATCGAAAGAAAATGCTAATAAAGAAATGAAATTTATGTGTGAATAGTACAGAGATACTCAGTCTTCATCAAATTAATTATTTATTTTCTTCTCCTTGTTATTTCACTAATTGATTTCCATATCGGCGCGAAAAAAATAATTTTTTTTGTTTTTTACAAAGATTTTTTAAAATATTTTCGAAAAAATTCAACACATCTTTTTTGATTTTAATTAATTTGAGAGTTTAATGTGAAAAATGTGCAGCCAGACTGCAGACGATACAAAATAACACTTTGTTTTGAGTTTTTTGTAATTAATTTGACGCAATTTAAGATTTACAATCGTTTTATCGACTTTAAAAAATTATCAAAATCTCCTTATTTGGCCATTATTGTTCAAAACGGATTCAATTCATCACACAATGGCCAACTGTCCTAATTTCAAAACAATAATCTCAGGTGTTAAATTAAGCAAAATCTTCAATAACAAAAGCATCCAAATTCCAACAAGTGACATAAAGAAAGTTTTGCAGATTATTTAATCATTTCTCGTGAATGATTTTCATGCACATCTATATATATTTTGTAAAATGTCATGTCATCGTCTCAATTAGCACCAGCTTGTAAATTCGCACTACATGCAATTCATTGTTATTTATGACAATTGCGATTAGAGAAACTTCACTGATCCAATATTTCATCGTAAAATTGCTTAATCAAATAAATATATGGATGCTAGAAATAGTTTATCGTGTGCTCGTTTTGTTATTCATTTGGATTAATAATATTAATCGTAAATTGTTGTTATTTACTGTTTCAAAGAAGTTCGATCGAACTATTTTGCTATAAATGTTAACTAGCTTGTTATATTTGATTATTTCATGGACTAGTGAATTTGCTCGTTAAGTTCTAAGAGTATGTAGATCTTAGTCATGCTGATAGCATTCTATGAGATGGAGGAATTGAATCCATGACTTTGAGAAACAAAGAATTTGAAGTTCCCGGTCTATTGCTTAACTAATTGTCATAGCGACATTTCATTTCGATGCAGATCTACAGCATACCTAAAACTTAAGCCTGTCCCAATCCTTATCGAGTGCAATTTTTCAAATAGATAAGTCATAAAAGTACAGCAATCCAACAAGCTAATGACGATTATTATAATTCTAAATAATATCTGATCTTCAAACTTGTTTTCGGATGCCTATTAATAAGATTAACTAAAGTAAATAGCAACGATAAATAATTAGTGTCAAGTTCAATAAGATTTTCATCGTCATCATCAAGCAGTCGTCGCGATTCAATTAAGAAATAAAATAAAAATATATCGGAGCAGAAATAATTGTCGATTAAAAATCTACAAG
The DNA here is from genome assembly GCF_022539635.2 of Chironomus tepperi. Lineage (NCBI taxonomy): Eukaryota > Metazoa > Arthropoda > Insecta > Diptera > Chironomidae > Chironomus > Chironomus tepperi. The sequence goes on from NW_027226304.1 coordinate 2,496, forward strand.
TAAATGTCGATTGAACAAGTCAGCTGCTCATCGTTGATATTCTGAAAATATTCCACTCACCCAAAGCCTTTCGTGGACTCCTAGCAGCAGTAGCACCGATTGAACTATATCCTGAGTCATGTACCTTGTACTAAATCGAGTTTGCTTTTTCTTTCCAGCATCTTCACTGGCATTATCATTGTCATCATTATCTTCATTGTTAAGATTTTCCATAAGTGCAACAATATTTTCTGTCGAAATTTCATTTCCACTGATTTCTTTTTACGCACTGTCTTTACAACTTTTTCACTATTTGTACTACTTTGACTTCCACCTGTTGCCGAATCACCGCCACAAATTTCTTCAACTTCCTCATCAGATTCCGATTCTGACGAGCTAAATTTCGCGTGTCGATTTCTTTTAATTTTCCACAAAGGTCGAGGACGTGCGACGAGTTTTATCTTTGATTTTTCATCCGTTTTAAAGAATTTTTGCATGCTCGTAAAGTCTATTTTGACTTTCTTTTGTGGATCAAAGTCTTTCTTCCCCATATCTTCTTCTTCTTCCTCACTACTCTCTTCCTCGTACGATGATTCTTCTTCCTCTTGATTCACTCTCCTGTTGCGCTTGTTTGCTTCTGTTGCTCAGAAGCTGTTACCTGTGAAGGTTCTAACGCGATACTAATTTTCTTGCTCCGATTCATTCAATTGTTCACTCGCATTGATTGATTGTTGTCATTTGTTGTTTTATTATCTTCAACTGCATCATTCATTGCAATGCTATTTAAATTATTTAACGTTGGGAATTTCGATAACGTGCCAAAACTTTTTCTTACTTAAACTTGTCGGTGATATTTTATTGTTGTTAGATGTCGTCGAATTTAATTCATTTTCATTGAGAACTTCATCGATTTGCTCCTTCTTCATCACTTTCAATGCCATCGTCATTTGTTGTAGCATAAGTTTATTCTCTTGATCATTCACACTCGTCGATTGATTAATTAATGATTTAGTGTCTTTCTTTGGTGACAATTTTTTATCTACATAGGAATTGATGTTTCTACGTCAGCTGATTTGATAGCCGTCCTAGACGCCAGTTATTTGTCACTCGTGTCTTTATTTCCTTGTGGCTTAATTTCTGTTTTCTTGTCTGTTGCTGTCAGAGCGGCTTTTCCATATAGTTTTTTGGCGACTGTTGGTTTTGGTGGTTCTGATGGCTTAGATAAATCTGATACTTTAGCTGGTTCTGGAACTTTTGGAGTTTCTGTGACTTTTGGAGTTTCAGTAATCTTTTGAGGTTCTGCTACTTTGCCAAATGTCTTTGGTGGTGACTTTTTACCTTCTTCAGCCTTCTTTGTATCTGACTTATCGACTTCAACCTTCTTTGTTGGAGATTTCTTAGCTTCCAGTGGTTTTGGCTGAACTGTCTCTTTTGGCTTTGGTTTTTCCTCAATCTTTTGTGTTTCTGTAGCTTTTGGAAGTTCAACTTTCTTTTCAGGTTCTGAAAGAGCAAGCTTAGTCCCTACTTTTGATATTCCGTCCGATTTTGTCTTCTGAATTGCCTTTGGTGGGGATTTCTTAGCTTCTAAACCCTTTGGTTCAATCTTTGCTGTTATTTTTGGTTTTTCCTCAACCTTTGAAGGTTCTACAGGTTTTGGAGTCTCAATTTTAACAGTTGATGCTTCAGTACTTCCATAATTTGTTTTGGTCTGCTCAATTTCCTTGCCTTTTAATGCGTCACCGATTTTCGTAACATTTTCATTCAATTTATTTTCAATTACTTCTGTTCTCTTTCCTTTCAATTCAATTTTATTCAATACTTCAGTCTTCTTGGCTTCCAGTTCCTTTTCATTCATTTTCTTGGCATTTACTTCAGATTCTTTGTTTGGCCACTTCAGACTTTTTATTAAATTTGATATCAAATTTCTTGGTTAGTGCTTCCTTTTTGTCGCTGGTTTCAAGTTTGTTTGGTGATTGAGGCTGCTTGTCAGCAACAGGTTCTTTTCAGATTTTAAAGGCACTTCAGGTTTCTTTGGACTATCCAAAGATTCAACAGGCTTGCTAGCATCCTTCAGATCCATTCCTTCTTTATCCTTCATGTTCCTTTCAATCTTAACATTTGATGATTTAACTCCAATCATTTTCTCGACGGGTTTCATGGCAACAGATTTGCTTGCATTACCAAAAGTTTTGTCTCCGCCTCAAGCTTCTTTTGTGGCTCAACACTCTTCTTTAATACCTCAACCTTATTATCATTTTCTGTTGAAAGTTTCTCAACTTTTCCTTTTCCTTCATTTTCATTCACAAATGCAGAGATTTTCTTTGCGCCCACGCTTTCATAACTTTTTGTGTCAACTGTATCTTTTAATAATGACGACTGCGATGATGATGCACCTTTAAGTCTATTACTTTCACTTGATTTTTGTTCTAATTTTAGGTTGTTGACTTTTTTCAAGTGATGAATTTTCTTCATCTTCCTCATCGCATTCCGGAGTCCATGCAATTTCACGATTTTCTGTTGCTGTTCCTCAATCACTTGTTGCTTACGTTTTGCAAAGACTGTTGTCTCACGTGAGCCTAACATACCCCAAAATCATCAGCACTTGGCTCTCGTTTCAAGGGATACATTTTCCCGGCACTTTACATCTGACTTCATTGAAGTTTTTAGATTCACTGAACTCTTTTGATTTTTCTTAACCTGCTCTTCATCGGGACTAGAACGAGCATCATTTGCATTTTTCGCTATTAATAATTTTGTATCGAGGTCAGAAGAATGTTGCTTCTGCTGTTTAGATTTAATATTAATGAGACTTTCAGGCTGCTTTTAGCTCTGTTGCATGAGTTTCCGCAATTTTTTCTTTCATTTTCATTCTCATTCAACGTCATTAATTCTGTGGGCGTTTGTATGTGTGATGCCGTTGACATATCTGTTGAATTTAAATCACAGGTAGGAGTTTTTACATCTGTCACTTTCTTTTTCTTACGGAGTGGCACTTTAAACGTACATAATTCAATTTCTGTCTCGTTAGGACTTTTCATGTCTAATGCAGTCTCTTTTATTTCATCAACTTTTTCAGCTATTTCACTCAACAATGTCTTTGATGTTGTTCTCTGTTTCTTCTTTATTTTACGATTCTTCAGCTTTGGTTCAGTCTCATTTTCATCATCACCATCGGCATCAATTTTATTATTTTTATTGGCATTATCTTCATCACTAGTCTTTTGCAATTCCAAATTTGTTGATTCAATATTTGTTGTGAAATTATGCATCTCTTCCTCAATGATGAAGGATGCACGACGTCTTAAGTCGCCTGCATTCAAATCATCTGTTAATTTATCGGATGAGATATCAGAACAAATTTCCTTAAAGGTTGGCAATTTTGGGGCACTTTTTCGTCTGATAAAATCACGTTGTTCATATGGCACATCATCAATTGTTAGATAAACTTTAGGTTCCGGTGCTGGAGTTTCTTTTATTGTATATTTTTCAATAAAGCTCTCTCCAAGACTCTTTGATGTTGGAGATAATGGCATCTTCTCATGCAATTCCAAATCATTTTCGAATTTTTTACGCCATGATCCACTTGATCGTTCACTCGATCCATATCCTGGATCAATGTCAGTTTGTTCGACTTTTGGTTTCTTTGGTTGCTCAATTGGCTTAGCATCAGGTGTAAGTCTTATAGTACGTAATCTGACTAACCCTCTATCACGTCGAATTGTTGTTCTAGCTACAGGAGCATCTTCTTTATTTTCATCTTTTTGTGCCGGATGTGACTCTTCAGTCATTGGTATATCAACGATTGGCTTAGCCTCACTGATACGACGATTTTCAAATCGACTTGCTGACACATCAATGTCAGACGTATCCATTCGTCGTGGCCTTGGTGGGATATATTTTGATGTGGCATTATGTGTTGCAGCCATTCGTGATAAAGCAGCAATTCGATGTTTTGATAATGGCGCTTCAGAGATTGTTGTTAATTTTGGCATAAAACGTGAAACGCCACTTCGTATTACAGGGGAATAAGGCAATGATGAGTAGCTTGGTGACGAATATGATGGGGAAGAATATGAAGGTGACGAGTATGAAGGTGATGATAAAGAGTAGGAAGAAGATGCAGTACTATAGGAGCTATAATTTGAAGATACAGACGGTGAGGAACTATAGGAGCTATAACTCGACGGTGTCACCGACGGTGGTACCGAATTTAAATAATTATAATACATATCCGAATAGAGTGGCATGATGATAGATTATGTAAATATTTCTTCAAGTTCAAAGTTCTTTTTTTGCGTATTTCTACTTTGAGTTTATGGATGATGCTTTTGATATTGACAAGAATAAATTGAAGGTCTCGACTTCTTACTCACAAAAAAATTAAATAAAAAAAAAAACACGAAACACTGAAAAAATTCGACTATTTTTCTTTCTTTTCACATAAAGGATCTTCTTCTTCTATCATCAGCATCATAACGATATTTTCATTTTTTTCTTTCTGATCTGTACTGTGTGTCTGTTGGATCGGTATCAAGAAAAAATTTTCTTTCTGTTCACTTCGTATTTTTTCAAATTCGTGGGAAAAATTCTTTAAAAATACTTTTTTTTTGTTCCTTAATTAACGCCTTTATGTATGATTGTGAATATTATTTTTCACTGCTTTACTAATTAATTGAAAAATTGCATAATTTTTTCTCATTTACGATTTGCACAAATCAAAGGGAAAATTTAATTTTCCATGAAAAATCGAAGAAATTTTCTTTCTCGTGATATCTTTAAGCTATTTTAAAAATAATTTTCTTCTTCTTTTTTTTTCTACCCCGCACACGATATAACTTGTATTAAACTTTTTCCGATCCGTATTGAAAGAAAATTTCGTCAAGACTGAGTTGAAAATTTTGACCGCAAAAAAATTGCCTCGCTTTTTTCAGTTTAAAGAAAAATCTTTTTTAATTTGGCGCAATTTTTTGCTAGATAGGTGACTTTGAATCAGTCGCTTTGTATTGATTGGAAATTTGCAACTTAGGCTGGTATGAATATTCTTAGATTTTTATGGCAGAGCTTGATGTTCTGGCATGAATTTCATTCAAATTTGAGATTGATTTATCTTTGCTTACTTTGATTAAGTTTCTTTTCACACTTCAACTTGTAACAATTTGAAAATTATTTTATCAAAAATTCAAAATTTGCTGTTTTTAGACTGCTTAACTAGTTTTTATGTTTCTCCTATGCTTAATGGTTGCTTTTCCATACTTTTTGCAAGTTTATGGCTATTTAAATCTGTTAAAACTTACTTTTTTTTCGTAATTATTCCGAATTTAACTAAATATTGAAAAAATTTTACTTTGTTTACAATCTTTCAGTTGATAGTCCCCTTAGTTTTCAGGGTATTGAATAATCTTAAAAATTCAAACTAAAACTGACCGTTACATTTTTTATGGTGAAATCTTAAGTTTAAAAATGCGCCTAAGGCATCTACATCATCACAATCATTCCTATTAGCATTTTCTTTTCTTTTCGGGGAAGAAAATGTTCATTTTCATTTGATTGAATTGCTCACAGAGACTCTCGTGAGAAAAAATCAAGTAAAATTCTTGTATATATTTTTTGAGATAAAAAGATACAAAAATAAGTTCTTATTTATATTTATATTTTGCTTTTCTTTTCTCTTCTTGTGCACAAAAAACATGTGAAAATGTGTAAATAAAATAGGAAAATCGTGTGATTGAGCATTTTCATATCTTTTTTTATTTTGTTTATTTCACCGAATTAGATGTGACATGGAAATTGCAAATTTTGTTGTCAAATATTTCATTTCCCTTTTTAAATTCTCTCTTTAATGGTGAAATAACAAGTTGTTGTTATTAATATTCACCTGATATTTACACGTTTTTCAAACTGTCACGATTAACTTCCAATTTGCATATTGATTTGATATTAATGATAAGCATGAGATGAAAAATGTATTAAATACCAATGCATTGAGACGAATGATTATCATTTTAGAATCGAAAATAGAATAATAAAATACGAAATGCGACTTGAATATTCTTGGATTTTGATAAGTCAAATCTTTGTTTTCATTTGGATGTTTATAAGATTCAAATGATAATTATGAGGTCAATAGCTTCTGGAATTCAACATTTTTGAACGTCATTTGTCTGTGACCTTTTAGATTTGTTTTGATTCCATACATATGCATACATTATAGAATATTGCTAAAGTATAATCTAGAAACCTGTTCGAAGAGTTTGGATTGAGTCCTCAGAGTTGGATAGAATATCAATTGCGACACGGCGCACAGTTTAGACAACGACTGGTCAAACCTTTCAATCCAAAGTTCATAAATATTAAATCAAAACAAACAACCAAAGTTCTCCACCCCTTAACCCATACAATCCAATCACTAATAATAGAAACCAATTCTTAATTTGAAGTTCACTTAGCAAACAGAAAAATATATCTTTAAATACTTTCTTTCATCATATTTTAGACATTGTATCAACAAATTTTAAACACGTAGGTATTTAACACTTGTGTCATGATTCTTTTTAAAATCTGACATGCTTCCGTCATCATCCGTAATTTTAGTTATTGGAAAAAATTGTTTTGAAAATTGGTGAGGATGATAATAATAAGAGATTGTGCCTGTGTAGTTTTTTAATTTTGGCTAATAAAAGCATTTGCAGCTCGTAAATCATCAAGAATTAAGAATTTCCAATGTATATCAACTGTTTATACAGTTTTATAAACATAACAAACGATAAATTCTACATTTATTCGCAGAACTTGACCTTTTATACCACAATACAGTCCATGATTCACAATTACGTCCATAGCTGTCGAAGAAATCAAATATCAGCTCATAACGGTCTCCTTTTGTGGAATATTTGCATTAAAAATTTCTCAAGTTCTCTTCCTTGTACAATATTAAATATATTTATATTATATGTGCTGAAAGTAATGCCTCATATCATCCTGCATTCCATGATTTTCTTTTCATTCAGCTTACACGCTTTATGAGCATTTTACATTACATTTTACACACAATAATCATAATGAAAAAGTTATTAGCATTTTGCTGAATTCATTGAACTCAATGCAAAGATGAAGATTATTAAACTTTACTTTTGTGACGATGTTACAGTTGCTTAGATGCGGAAGATTCAGACTCACAATATTTCATAGACAATAATCTTTGAGATATCGTGAAATATTAACATGCTCTGGCTTTATTCAATTTTGTTTAAATTTTCTGTTGAATATGAAGGCGTTTTTGAATAAATAAATTGCACAAGTTTAAGTCTATGCGGCATCTAGTGGTGGAAATTTAAATTAAAATGAGTAGAATCGGTTTGAATTTTTCAAATACGTTAAACAGTGTCATGTAAATTTGAATTTAAATATGCATTTCTCAAACTTGAATTTTTATTAATATACTGAATAGGACAGATTTGTTATTTTTTGAAAAATCCAGTACCAAGCAGATGTGGCTTTGACTTGGTGCTGGATTCGGTTTGATCAATTTGTATTATTTGAGTATTGTTTAGGAAGTATACGCATCAGTTTAATCTGCTTTCATTAATTTCAAAGCCTACTTTTTCTCATCTTCTAAGAATACCTTTTGTAGTTCTTTTGTGACAAAGTAAATTTATTCCTGAATATTTGTGTGAAAAAATTAAATTTCCCACAGGAATTCCTTTTTCTTTATAAAATCATCACAATCATTCAATAAACATTCACTCGATCATCAAAGAGATATTATTCAAATCAAAGCTTACCTTCACATTTCAAGCCTTGTCGGAAAAATCCATACAGAAGTGATCCTATTGAGCAATAAAAAGAAAAGAGAGAGAAAATGAAAGCTAGTCTAATGATGACTGCGAAGTAGATGATGAGACACCGAAAATGATCTGAGTAGACATGTTTTTAAATGGAGAATGAGAAATGAGATATTTTTGATTTTCGTAGCAGTCAATTAGCGATTAATTTTAGGAAAATGAAAAGTTATTTATCTGAGAGTGCTGTGACTCTTGGATTTGAATTAAAATTGATGATTTTTAAGCAAAATTAAGTTTAGAATTCTTCAAATGGGCTTCAAGAGTTTGTAAGACAATCCCAAAGGCACAAGACAGGTGTCAAGTCGATGTTAAGCCAGATTGGAAGGGAAACTGTTCCTAAGAAAACTCGACGTCATCCTCATGCAACAGTTTTGTCCTTTTAGGAATCATGTGCCTTTCGGGAAAGTTAAGTGGAGAAAGACATGCAAGTAAGACCTCCCAAAATCCAAACCAATATCACCACAATGATCACAAAACGTTGGACTCATAAATGTATACACCTTAAATCGATGCGGCAAGTCAACTTTAAATCGTTCCCTTTTAAATACTGCAATAACAATAATAATAAAAATTAATAATTTCTTCACATTTTCTCATGATGATTTGCAGACTGCACTCTTTATGGCACTGCTATTAATTAATTATATTAAATTTAAGACAAGAGAAATTGCATCCATGTACTCACAATTGTACTTTGAGAGTTAAAACTAGATTCTGAACATGTTCTGCAGTAATTTATCATGACATTTTTATGTACTGCCGTTTGACATACTAAAATAATATAAAGAAAATTATGAAAAATATATGAAAATAAGAAAATGAGTGTAAAAAGAGAGACGAAAAATGTCGGAAAAATTATTGACAAAACTAGTAATGAAGCGGATCACGCTTCATGAGAATATTCACACAATACGAAGATCAAAAACTGTACAGAAAAGTAAAAAATAAAAATAAAACAACTTGAACAAAATAAGAGATTTATGAAATAAAAATGATAATGTGCAAGTAATTAACTAAAATTATTCTCCATAATAACATGTACAGTTACTACTTTCGAACTTTTAAAAAGTTTGAGCTTCGCTCGAACTGTTTTTCTTCTCACGGCAACATATTTTCATAGATATGCAGTTTCTAATGTTTGAGAAAATTTTCACGCCTTCACTCGCTTCGCTCCGTTCAGGTCGCAAAAATTTGTGAGCTTCGCTGCGTTCGAACTATTAATGTTCGAGCTTCGCTCGAACTGTTTTTCTTCTCACGGCAACATATTTTCATAGATATGCAGTTTCTAATGTTTGAGAAAATACAGTATTTATATAGATCACTATACGAGCCGGGCAGGCTTCCGCTCGCCCCGACTTGGGTAGATTACAGTATATAGATCACTATACAAGCCGGGCTGAGCTTCGCTCGCCGACTTGGGTAGATTACAGTACTTATATAGATCACTATACGAGCCGGGCTGAGCTTCGCTCGCCCGACTTGAGTAGATTACAGTACTTATATAGATCACTATATGAGCCAGGCTGAGAAACTGGCGCTCGCCCGACGACTGGGTAGATGAATACAGTACTTATATAGATCACTATACGAGCCGGGCTGAGCTTCGCTCGCCCGACTTGGCTAGATTACGAGTACTTATATAGATCACTATATAGCCGGGCTGAGCTTCGCTCGCCCGACTTGGGTAGATTACAGTACTTATATAGATCACTATACGAGCCGGGCTGAGCTTCGCTCGCCCGACTTGGGTAGATTACAGTACTTATATATCACTATACGAGCTCGGGCTGAGCTTCGCTCGCCGACTTGCAAATGAATTACAGTACTTATATAGATCAATACGAGCCGGGCTGAGCTTCGCTCGCCCGACAGTAGATTACAGTGCTTATATAGATCACTATACGAGCTCGGCCAGTACATATATTCGTATTGTGTATATACGAACTAGGCTAAATGTATTGATTCTTAAGAAGTATTTTGATTTAACTTGTTAACTTCGCTTTTGTTTTCTAAAAATTAAGCACATTAATGGATAGATATTTCTAATATTTACATTTAATATTTACATTTTTTTTTGTATACTTCGAGTATTCAAAAAAAAAAACTAAAAAAAAATGGAAAAAAAAATTTCAGAATTTCATAGGATTCGATCTAACGACCTGAAGATTTCAATTACTTGTAACCAAATGCAATCAGCCAAATCTCAATAAAAATTATTATTAATAATTTGGATAAAACATGTATATAAATTAATGAATTTTAGATCATGAAAATATAGAAGAAATACATTTAATTGTCTGCGGCCGAGCGAAGCGGTATAATTTTTTAAAACACGTGTTTTGGAATAAGCGGCTAATATTTAGGGAAAAAAATTTCTGTTTTTTTGAATTTTTTGCCTCACTCGATGCCTCTCATGACCCCAAAAACTATACAGCTCGTGTAATAACCAATATCTATCGATAGAAAAAACCGAGAAGTCTTAACTTTGTGTTAAAATTGAGTTTTCGCGGAAACTAACTAACTTGCTAAAGGACAGAACGTGATTTTTTGCGATTTCTCGGCACTGGAAGCACCAATCATGAAGGAGTTTTTACCATTTGATAGGTAATACGAAGCACAAACTTTGAATGAGCCGAACTTTTTTATAATTCGGCAAGGCTGGGCAGTAAATCGAAAAAAGTAGATTTCTGTAAAACAAAAAACAATATATTCACACAATTTTGTGTGAATATGATTAAAGAGAGATGAAGAGGTTATGATTTTAAACTTTTTTGGGATGGTTTTTCATAGGATATAGGAGATTCCTATGCAGAAAAAAAAATTTTTATATGCACCAAGGGGAGGAACAAGATCCAGTCGGATCCAGTTCACTTCCAGACCTTTAAAACAAAGATCAGTAGGATCCATTTTACTTCTAGATACATAAAACAAGATCCAGTAGGATCCAGTCTACTTCCAGACCTTTCAAAATGAGATCCAGTAAGATCCAGTGGACTAAATTTTTATTTGTGATTATGACTTTATTAATTGTGATTATGACTTTAAACTTTTTGGATAGTTTTCATAGGATATAGAAGATTCCCTACGCACTTGAAAAAAAAAAATTTTTATATGCACCAAGGGGAGGAACAAAAGATCCAGTCGGATCCAGTTCACTTCAGACCTTTAAAACAAGATCCAGTAGGATCCATTTTACTTCTAGATACATAAAAACAAGATCAGGTAGGATCCAGTCTACTTTCAGACCTTCAAAATGAGATCCAGTAAAAAGATCCAGTGGACTAAATTTTTATTTGTGATTATGACTTTATTAATTGTGATTATGACTTTAAACTTTTTGGATGGTTTTTCATAGGATATAGAAGATTCCCTACGCAGAAAAAAAAAATTTTTTATATGCACCAAGGGGAGGAACAAGATCCAGTCGGATCCAGTTCACTTCCAGACCTTTAAACAAGATCCAGTAGGATCCATTTTGCACTTCTAGACACATAAAAACAAGATCCAGTAGGGATCCAGTCCCACTTCTAGACCTTCAAAATGAGATCCAGTGAGATCAGTTCACTAAATTTTTTTTTTCTGGGAATTAAAATATGTTTTGAAATAATCGTTTTATTAAAACACGTGTTTTGGAATAAGCGGCTAATATTTAGGGAAAAAATTTCAGTTTTTTGCATTTTGTGCCTCAGTGGATACATCTCATGACCCCAAAAACTATACAGCTCGTGTGATAACCAATATCTATCGATAGAAAAAACCGGAAGTCTTAACTTTGTGTTAAAATTGAGTTTTTCGCGGAAACTAACTAACTTGCTAAAGGACAGAACGTGATTTTTTGATTTCTCGGCACTGGAAGCACCAATCATGAAGGAGTTTTTACCATTTGATAGGTAATAGAAGCACCTGAAACTTTTGAATGACAAGAACTTTTTTATAATTCAGCAGGCTGAGGCAGTAAATCGAAAAAAGTAGATTTCTGTAAAACAAAAAACAATATATTCACACAATTTTGTGTGAATATGATTAAAGAGATGAAGAGATTATGATTTTAAACTTTTGGGGATGGTTTTTCATAGGATATAGGAGATTCCTATGCAGAAAAAAAAATTTTTATATGCACCAAGGGGAGGAACAAGATCCAGTCGGATCCAGTTGGTTTCCTTCAGACCTTTAAAACAAGATCCAGTAGGATCCATTTTACTTCTAGATACATAAAAACAAGATCCAGTAGGATCCAGTCTACTTCCAGACCTTCAAAATGAGATCCAGTAAGATCCCAGTGGACTAAATTTTTATTTGTGATTATGACTTTATTAATTGTGATTATGACTTTAAACTTTTTGGATAGTTTTTCATAGGATATAGAAGATTCCCTACGCAGAAAAAAAAATTTTTTTTATATGCACCAAGGGGAGGAACAAGATCCAGTCGGATCCAGTTCACTTCCAGACTCTTTAAAACAAGATCCAGATGGATCCATTTTACTTCTAGATACATAAAAACAAGATCCAGTAGGATCCAGTCTACTTTCAGACCTTCAAAATGAGATCAGTAAGATCCAGTGGACTAAATTTTTATTTGTGATTATGACTTTATTAATTGTGATTATGACTTTAAACTTTTTGGATGGTTTTTCATAGGATATGAAGATTCCTACGCGAAAAAAAAATTTTTTATATGCACCAGGGGAGGAACAAGATCCAGTCGGATCAGTTCACTTCCAGACCTTTAAAACAAGATCCAGTAGGATCCATTTTACTTCTAGACACATAAAAACAAGATCCAGTAGGATCCAGTCCACTTCTAGACCTTCAAAATGGCGAGATCCAGTGAGATCCAGTTCACTAAATTTTTTTTTTTCACCAAATTAAAATATGTTTTGAAATAATCGTTTATTAAAACACGTGTTTTGGAATAAGCGGCTAATATTTAGGGAAAAAATTTCAGTTTTTTGCATTTTGTGCCTCAGTGGATGCATCTCATGACCCCAAAAACTATACAGCTCCGTGTGATAACCAATATCTATCGATAGAAAAAACCGGAAGTCTTAACTTTGTGTTAAAATTGAGTTTTCGCGGAAACTAACTAACTTGCTAAAGGACAGAACGTGATTTTTTGCGATTTCTCGGCACTGGAAGCACCAATCATGAAGGAGTTTTTACCATTTGATAGGTAATACGAAGCACAAACTTTGAATGACCGAACTTTTTTATAATTCGGCAATTCTGAGGCAGTAAATCGAAAAAGTAGATTTCTGTAAAACAAAAAACAATATATTCACACAATTTTGTGTGAATATGATTAAGAGAGATGAAGAGATTATGATTTTAAACTTTTGGGGATGGTTTTTCATAGGATATAGGAGATTCCCTATGCAGAAAAAAAAAATTTTTATATGCACCAAGGGGGAGGAACAAGATCCAGTCGGATCCAGTTCACTTCCAGACCTTTAAAACAAGATCCAGTAGGATCATTTTACTTCTAGATACATAGCTTAAAACAAGATCCAGTAGGATCCAGTCTACTTCAGACCTTCAAAATGAGATCCAGTAAGATCCAGTGGACTAAATTTTTATTTGTGATTATGACTTTATTAATTGTGATTATGACTTTAAACTTTTTGGATAGTTTTTCATAGGATATAGAAGATTCCCTACGCAGAAAAAAAATTTTTTATATGCACCAAGGGGAGGAACAAGATCCAGTCGGATCCAGTTCACTTCCAGACCTTTAAAACAAGATCCAGTAGGATCCATTTTACTTCTAGATACATAAAAACAAGATCCAGTAGGATCCAGTCTACTTTCAGACCTTCAAAATGAGATCCAGTAAGATCCAGTGGACTAAATTTTGATTTGTGATTATGACTTTATTAATTGTGATTATGACTTTAAACTTTTTGGATGGTTTTTCATAGGATATAGAAGATTCCCTACGCAGAAAAAAAAAATTTTTTATATGCACCAAGGGGAGGAACAAGATCCAGTCGGATCCAGTTCACTTCAGACCTTTAAAACAAGATCCAGTAGGATCCATTTTACTTCTAGACACATAAAAACAAGATCCAGTAGGATCCAGTCCACTTCTAGACCTTCAAAATGAGATCCAGTGAGATCCAGTTCACTAAATTTTTTTTTTTTCACCAAATTAAAATATGTTTTGAAATAATCGTTTATTAAAACACGTGTTTTGGAATAAGCGGCTAATATTTAGGAAAAAATTTCAGTTTTTGCATTTTGTGCCTCAGTGGATGCATCTCATGACCCCAAAAACTATACAGCTCGTGTGATAACCAATATCTATCGATAGAAAAAACCGGAAGTCTTAACTTTGTGTTAAAATTGAGTTTTTCGCGGAAACTAACTAATCCTAAAAAAGGACAGAACGTGATTTTTTGCGATTTCTCGGCATTTTCTGGAAGCACCAATCATGAAGGAGTTTTTTACCATTTGATAGGTAATACGAAGCAAACACAAACTTTGAATGACCGAACTTTTTTTATAATTCGGCAAGGCTGAGGCAGTAAATCGAAAAAAGTAGATTTCTGTAAAACAAAAAACAATATATTCACACTTTTGTGTGAATATGATTAAGTTTGCGGCTTCGACTGTGGCCAAACATTAGTATTTCCTTAATTATTTTAACGACTTTGTTCAATTATCAATTCCGATTGGATCTTAAAACAGCACTTTTCACCTTGTTTTTCAACATTATCGAGATTTAAAAATTGAAATTTCCACTTCTGATAAAAATTTTAATTCATTCTGAAAGAGCTTAAGAAGTGACATTTTTATGGAAATTCGTACGAGTCATAAATTATTAAATAAAAAGCCAAAAAATAAGAAAAGTAGTAGACTTGGAAGTGACCACAGAAAGGAGATGATGATAAAGCTTGAATTATTATTTTTTGATGATTTTTAATAAGATCATAGAATGAGATTGGGAGGTGGTATCCAAGCAAATATAATTTACGATTCTTTTTTCACACTTAAAATATTGTTGAATAATTTGACAAACTTTATTTTGGGTCTTAATGACTTCCACACGCAACGTGAGATTTCTTTGATGCTTGATATAGATGAATTTAGTGTTATTTTAGTGCTTTAAGTCTTAAAAAATTGACTTTATTTGAATCAGTTGAGTTTAATTCAAAAATACGCAATTCAACCTAATTTTGAGAAATTCACCCCAATTCAGCTCAATTTAATTCAATTCAGCTAGTGTTGAATGAGATAATATTAGTGAAATTCAGCACTATTCAGCAACTTTAATTTAATTTAATAATTAATTATTCAATTTAATTTAAATCAGTGCGATTTAATCTCATCCTTAAATCTACATTCAAAATACAGATATTAATACCAATAATATCTCACAGTAGCTATTCAAGACAAAATATATTCATCGCCACTCAATCAAAACATTCCAACAGGTCATTTCTTGATATTATGAAAACAAACTTTCTAAAAATATTCACCCAAGATCGATTACGAATTTAAAAATACATGAAATGAAATGTTTCTCTTCCTTCTGATACTGACATTGAATTATCACGTCCTTGAAATGTTTGAGATCTTTAACTGATTGAAAATTTCAAAAACTTTGAAAAAAGATCACGGTGTGTTTCTAATGCGATCAAATAGGTGATGTTTTCATTGTAGCTGAATAGTTCCTTAATTGAATTTCTAAATTAACATTGAATTGAATCTAAGGATAGACAGTATTCATTGAAAATCATGTTGAATACAGATATTAGTGACGATCATCTTAAGCTTCACTGTCGTTAAAGGAACGTCACATACACTACTCTAAGTTTAACGACTAGATGTGCCTATAAAACACAATACAATAATTTATCCTCAACTAAAACTTAATCCCATTTCTCCCCAACTTAATATTCTAACAATCTCACTTTAATTCGCGACTTCTCCGACTTAATTATAAGGAAATTTCATCCTATAAATAACATACTTTATCTACATTGTGTGTGGAAGTCAACAGATCTGAGTCACAAAAAGAAGAACATTCAACTTTATGATTCATATAGATTTTGGCGTGATGATGCTAACACAAATTATAAGTGACAGTGAATATTTGTAGCAAAATAATGTGGTGAAAATACTCACTTTTACACTGATACCCTTGCTGTTTGTAGATGTAGGAACATCATGATTGATGGATATAAAAGTAGAAATGATTAAGATTCTGATAATAATTTAATAAAATAGTGTCCAAACCTTATTAAATCCCCACAGGAACTCTTTGCAATAGGCACAAAACGTGGGTTGACGGAAAAATTTTGATATAAATTTGTGTCCATTAACTTCGTTGATTCTATTGGAAGAAATTTGATATTGCAAGAGAAATTAAATATTCAAAAGCCAGCAAATGTTGCGAAAAATTTTAAGTGCCATAAATCATATTTTTATCAGAAAATTTTCCACAAATTGCATAACCTCAAAATATATATATCTTACGTGAGTCGCTGGATGAGTTTGATAGCACCACGGCGCTTTGTGATATCTCTTGCTCGGGTTTTTTGCACATAAAAGTCATGCTTTGGCTCATCTAATTCAGGTATTGTCATATAAGATGAACTATTACTCGACCTTGTGTAGAATAGTACTAGACGAAGCTGATGGTGAGGTACGATGAGGAATGGGATAGTAAGTATGAACTGCTACATATTGAATCTCTTGAATTCTCTCTGGCATTCTCTGTGCTGATGGAATTCTGTTTCGTCCCTGGAAGTTAAGGATGAAATTAGATCACAGACACATAGACCTCAGATAATTGGAAATGCTTATCAGCATTGACGTTCTTTCTTCTCTGACTGTTACTCTGTCCATTGTCTTTTTGGTAACGTCGTTTTGCATTGTTACCAGTAAATATCATTTTTTCATTAATCAAACAAAATAAAATTATTGTGGCTTAAAAGTCTTGGTCCTTCTCCTATCAAATACTACTACTTTATCCATTATTTATAATGTTTCTTTTTTGAATTATAAAAAACAAAAACTTGAAAGGAATTTCTTGTGCTTCTGAAAAGAGAAAATTTGAAATAAACAACAATAAATCTTTTGTTGAATCAATCGGAATAGGAAGAAACAATAGAAGATCTTCAAAAGAAAAATAATTACTACATTATTTTTGCCAAATCCACCATTAAGTTCTTTAATGTAGGAATTAATAAGATAATGAGAAGATTTGTTTTCATTTTGTCCGGCGAGGAAAACATTCGAATTTCTATGCTGCAGCTTGCTCGCTTGATCTATTGATGATTAAGATTAGATTTGTGTAGGAAAATGGCACTGATTGATATCTAATAATAATTAAATTAAGGTAAATTTGGTGATTTTTCCAAGTTTAAAATCAAAAACAGACTGAAAATCAAAACCAATATATATATATATATATGTGGTCATACAAAAAAATGACGGTTATTTTTGGAAAGACACTAACACAATGACAAAATTTACAGTACGTAAATAAATTGAATTTCAAATGACGGTTATAAAATATTTATTTATCAACAAGTTTACATTGATTGCGACGAATGTCTTAAAACATCCTGAGAGTTACGTTAATGAAACGTCGACTGTTCTTTAAATCGACTGACTAACAATTTAAAAAATTAGTTGTTTACATTTTTTGTAACCGTTATCTGAAATTCAAATTTATCTTTTGTCAATGTATTAGTTTTGTTTGGGGCGATTTTGGGGCGATTTTTTTCCGGGATTATGTCGATTGCCCATTTTCACTTGCCCACTGATTGTTTGCCACTGACATTTTCCCACTAGTCTTTTTCCCACTGGTACTTTTCTTGCAGTACTTTTGCTCATTGATTTTTTGCCACTGGTACGTTTGACCACTGGAAGTTTTGCCCACTGCTTCTTTGCCCACTGGTACTTTTCCCCCACCGATTATTTTCCCACTGGCACCATTCAAGCACGTTTGCCACTCGTATTTTTCCCCACTGGTACGTTTGCCTGATTATATTCCTTCATAAGCAATGTGTTTGAAGCCCTGCAATGACTGGCTTCCGGGCTAGACAAAAATTCTACGCAGGAAGCACTTTGAGACTTCAGGGTTTTGCATTCAATAGCTCAAAATTCGTAGAAATTATTAATACTTTAGTTTTTATAGACCTTCCATTACCCTTAACTTTATTGTTTTTAGTGGTAACATCATTGATAAGTAAGTAAGTAAGTATCTCAACTGGATGTAATTATTATGAGTATATTGATTCTCGAGGTAGACTAATAAGCTCGTGAGATTACTGTGTGAGCAACGATGCAAAAGTGCTGGGAATCAGAAGCGGGCAGAAATTAACTAAAGACAGAATACAGCTTCCGACGAGCTCTAAATGCGGCAATGGGCCCTCGTGCGCGCCTTTGCCAAGGAAATGAAAGTAATGCAATGTAATGATTTTGGATGCTCACTGGATCTTATTCGATTGAAAATAATAATTCAACAACATGATCATAAATAGATCTGAAGATAACCAGTCACATAATATTACAACATAATAAGATCTAGTTAACTTCCAGACACACTATGTCCTTAAAAAAGATCCAGAATCATTATACTCATAATAATTTCATCAGTTGAGATACTTACTTACTTACTTATCAATGATGTTACCATTAAAACTAATGGGGTCAAAAGGCTAATGAAGTCCATAAAACCAAAGTGTTTACCACCTCTACGGTGCAGGCTATT
Source organism: Chironomus tepperi (assembly GCF_022539635.2). Lineage (NCBI taxonomy): Eukaryota > Metazoa > Arthropoda > Insecta > Diptera > Chironomidae > Chironomus > Chironomus tepperi. The sequence continues at coordinate 21,038 of NW_027226304.1, forward strand.
GAATGCAAAAACCCCGAAGTCTCAAAGTGCTTCCACTGCGTAAATTTTTGTCTGGCGGGAAGCCAGTCATTGCAGGACTTCAAACACATTGCTTATGAAGGAATATAATCGAGTGGGCAAACGTGCCAGTGGGGAAAAATACGAGTGGGCAAGCATGCCGATGGGCAGCCCAAGTGGGAAAATAATCGGTGGGAAAAGTGCCAGTGGGCTTAGAAAACTGATAGTGACGCTACTTTCAATCGTCCAGCTCCCTGTCGTAAAAATCAATGAGAAAAAAATCTCAATGAACAAAAAAAGAAAATTACTAATCATTTAAAAATAAATTTGGAAAAAGACTAGTGGAAAATGTCAGTGGGCAAATGAAATCAGTGGGCAAGTGATCAGCGGAGCAACCAATTAAACCTTTTTTTCCTTTATGACCACATATATATATATTGATCGAAACCAAAACAAAGGGGTTAAAACTAGAGATAAATACAAATACCCAAATACCCAAATATTTGGGTTTTTCAACTATTTAGGTTCCCCAAATATTTGGGTTCAAACCAAATATATATTTGAACCCATAGAATCTAATCACTTTTGAAATTTTCCACAAATTTCAGATTTTCTGAAATTTATAACAATTGCCAATTTTATGCCAATTTGAATTTAATCTCATATTTTGAAATATAAAGCCTAATAAAGCTTAAATTAAACCAATCTATCAATTTTTAAGACATTTGTATTGAATATAAGTTATAGTTTTGATTTATATAATACTATTACAAGAAGTCATAGTAAAGTTACATAAATTCAGCATTATCATAACCAGAATCCTAACGAAGAATCATACTAATTATATCAGATAGATCTACTGCAGTTTGCAGCAGGAAAAATTGTAGACTTAATATACGACCTACAGGTGATAGATAACATTCCTGCATGCAGATAATAAAAAATAAAATCTGCGAGGTAGTTTTGTTCCTGAAGAATTAATATTTAAAAATAAAAAAAATTATTCAATCTAACATTTTAATATCTCAGCTCTTGTTACGTTATTTGAATCCAAAAATGAGTGCATCTTTAAATGGAATTTTGAGAATTAAATATTAGCTAGATTGGCTTATAATAATTGTTTGAATTCACAAACTAATCGGTGAATGACTTTCGCGATGTATAAATAGCTCAAAAGCTGTTGAGGACAATTTTTTCAAGGTACGGGAAGTGCAATGTAAACCTCTTTTTAGACCAAATTTTTTTTAAAAATATTTGACACAAATATTTGAGGTTTAATATTCCCAGGTGTTTGGGTATTTACAATACCCAAATAATGCAAAACCCAAATAATTGACATCTCTAACTGGTTAGAAACTAAGGTTGAAAAATAAATTCTAAATCATAATGACCATTAGGCATTGTTTTCAATTTTAAATATTAGTAAATTGGCATTGTGCGCTTCCTCAATCATCCCTTCAATGCAACCACGTCTCGTTGAAATTTATTAGTATTTAATTTTCTGCATGTGAAAGAAACCAACGATGACAGCAATAAGAAGTGAATAGGGACATATAACTCATCATCTGTTAATGAACCGATGAGGCTCTTGTTATGCATAAAAATTAATTTCATTTTATCTCACTAGCGAAAAAAAAAAATGCATTAAGACACTTGAAATTCATTTCTATTTTGACATATATGCATAATGTTTTGTGCCATATGTACAGGACTGCATGAATTAATTTCGGCAACTTGCATATGTTTGTTTTTGTGTGAATGTAAATGATTTAAATGTTTAAATAAATCAAGCGAAATAATTAGGAATGTATAGAAAGTTTTATAGCGATAAAGGGATAGACAATTGATCAAAGATTAACCTAATTCTTAACCATAAAGAGTTGAGTTTAGAACAAATCAAGAATAGATTTTTAAATAGTTTTTAAAAATTTTCCACACATTCTTTCTTAAAATCATTATACCAATTTACTTTCATTCCTAATATTTATTTATTTTCATAGTTCAATCATCAATCAATATTTGACTCCCATTTGTTGCAATAACATTTGAACTTAAACAGATTTTTATGAATAATTTTTCAATTTTATCATCGTGAGAAAGTCATAACTTATAAAATACAATGTCAGGATCGTAATTTTGCAGTGTATTTATATTTGTTTCTACAAAAGATACATGAGTTTTATAAAATAAAACTTTTAAAATATGGTTTCAGGTGAAGCTGTCATATACGTGTGAATTTTAGATCATGGCTGTTGAATAATTGAAAATACTTTGTAGGGTTACCTGATTGCTGAACTATTTGTTGAGATCTACATGAAGCAATAGTATCCTATTAAATATTTTAAATGTATTTTTTAGTGACTTTACAAGCTCAAGTTCTATATGAAACGCAAAGCAATTTAAAAATGTTAAGGATTTGAGCTTTTATTTTATGCGCATGTAGCACGAAAAGGTTGAAAATTTGAGTTTAACAATGTCAACAATATATGAGTGGGCGAAATTAAAGGAAACTAAATTACGAAGGTGATGAGCTTAATTAAGGGTAATTATACAAGTTTATTAAGTCGTAAATTAAGCTTGAAAGGATTTAAAAGAAAATTTAGGTTTTGAGGAATGTTGAATTGAAAATCTCAAAGTTTACTAGGATTTTGTTTGAAAAAATCAACTTTAAATATGAATCCGCAAATACCTGCAAACTTGAAATTTAATTTTGCACAATTAATTTAGAATGTTTGTATATTAGAAATTCAGACAATGTAAAATATACAAAATTAATATTAATTCTATATTTCAAGATCCACACGAGTGGCAATTTTCCATAAAAAAATCTTTTTATTGTATTTCAATCATGAAAATTGATTTTTTCAAATCGTAAGTCCCTTTGATATTTATTTACTTTCTCCTCATTCCACATCCCATTCCTTTAAATCATTTTAAAGTGATTGAAAGGTCGTAAAAAAATTCTTTTTAAATCATAAATGAACCGATTACTTCACTTCAGCACCACTTGTTGTATTCATTTATGTTTACTTGATGCCACACAAAGTTATTTTGATCTTCATTCATTTCCAGTCCGAATGATTGAGGAAGGAGCTGAAATGGAAATATTTAACATCGCGCGATTGGCTTTTATGAGAACTTTATATGATCATGTTTAAGCCTTTAAACGAGCAGGAATCGTAAAAGTTTGTTCATTTGATGATTTCAAAATATTTTTAAATTATTTGACTGCGTAAAAGTCATTTTGTAGTAAGGAGTAGCTTTTAAAATTTTGCAAATGAATTTTTTAATGTTTTTCTTGGTTTTGTCATTTCTTTGAGGTTTCTAGCTATAATATTTGCAATATTTGTTGTAACGGTCATTGAAGATTTGATTATTATTAATTGTACTTAGTTGAAAACCCCTTTTCATATAAAAAGCTGAGTCTGTTTTTGAACTCTGAAGAATAAACATCTCATTTATTGATAAATCCTTAAGGAAATAGTTTGAATTAAACTACATTGACAGTCATATTCATAATTATGCGGAGTATAGTAGACTAAACTTTACGTAGACATATTTGATCACATTTCAAATTAGGAATTTACCAAAAACTTCAGATTTCAATCTTCTTCAACTCAAAATTCACATTCCGACTAGCTACAGACTTTTTCAGTAATCTTTCATTTCTCCATCATCCTAACGTAAACATGAGAGTATTTTAAACTTTCGTTTGATACACATGGAAATGAAAATAAGAACACAAAATCAATAAGCAATCACAATCATGTGATCAATATTTAATTCACTCATGCTATTTTATATTCAATTGTTATTCGATCTTTTGTATAAACATCCTTTTTATTGTTGAAAAACATAATTTCTTCTTTTGTTTAATTTTAGGTATTTTGAACTGGTTTGACTTTTTTACGATTTTAGAAGATTAAAAATAGGATAGGAATTTGACTAGTTGAATCCTTTGGCAATTAATGTCCATTTAATATTGGGATTAGTGGAACAGTCATCAATTCTTATTTAAACTCAACCTCGACCTCCTGAAAATTTGTTTAGTAAGACAGTACTTCATGTCTGTTCATAGTAATATATGTCAATATTGAGATCTAATTCAATTATCGTGTCAAATCTATCATATAAATTAAATTGAGCATATGTTGATTAAACATTGAAAAGTATTTTTCTGATCAATTTTTTCTCTAAAATAAAACGTCTGTCAGACAGAAATTAAATTACATTAATCGAGGATTTGATTTTTGATTTGTCATTTTGCAATGTTTTGCGTGACGTCAAAAAAATATTTTCAAATTGATTTTTAATTTGATTTTCAGTTTGCCACGAATGAGGAGTTGAATTTGAAAAGATTAAATGGAATTTAAATTGCATTTTTTAAAACTATGGAAAAATTCAAAATTGAAAAAGGGTCTTAAACTGCAATTTCTTTTGTAACTGTCATTTTGAATTTAAATTCATAAGTAAACAGAAAATAAAATGTTAGAAAAAATTCAGTAGCCTCTGAAAATTAATTAAATTCCATTTATATTCGTTGTTAAATCATAATTGACCTTAATCAAAACAGTTGGTAAGTAACAATTATTGAAAAATAGTCAAAATGACATGAATTGAATCCTTATTTTCAGAAATTTTGTGTCAATAACTTTTAAATAGTAATAAAGATCCAGGACTAAATAATAATGGATCAAATGTTGTAATTTTGAGAGTCAACAAGTTTTCTGGCAAATTCTTTTAACAAACTACCAACCATCAAAGAGGATAATGAATCGTACTTTTATTTGTATGACTAAGTTCCTGAACAACCTGTATTTACTTTCAAAAATCTAATTTTTAATGCTTTTTAAGGATTCATCATCATCCAACTCATCGTATAAGGACATCCAAAGTTCTGTAAAGATTCCAGAACAAGAAAAAGACTACACAGGAAATCAAGTGCTGTCAGATTCTGATACAGTGGAAGATTTTGAAACTGAGTACCAAAAAAATGTTGATCAACGATATTATGAGAATACAGACATCAATAATAATGATTTAGATGATAATGATGGAAGGTCTGAAGCTTCCAATTTTGGATCACTGGATGGTTTATCATCATATGATGAAGAAGACAAAATCGATGAAGAAGAGTTGGAAAATTTAGTGGATGACGACAATGAATCGATGATTTCTATTGACAAATTCATATCATCACTTCCAGTTGACGATGAAATTTTCTATTCTCATCTTCCAGCTATTAATCGAAATCCAACAACAGTTCCATTACAAAACATAGAAAAGGATTTTGAGGACAAATTAGTGTACATTTCGGAAATATTTGATCCTGTTCATTTCTGGTTCCAGTTTGTGACTGGAGATGAAACATATGAAAATTTTGATAAGCTTCATACGAGACTCAATGATGATTACACAAAATTAAAGGAACGTGAATTAATGATAGCTGATAACAATTTTCATCAAGGATTAATTGTTGCTGCTTATGTGGATGAATTTAAGAAGTGGTTCCGTGCACGAATCATCAAGAACTATAATGGCGAAAAAAAGTTTGTGAGATTATTTTTCATCGATTACGGAACAAATGGAACTTGTGAAAAGTCAAACATCCGGTATCTGTTCACATACTTCATGAAATATCCAAAATATTGCTTTCGAGGACGTCTTCATGGAATCGTTCCAATTAAAAATGCAAGAAGCTTTGACATTTGTCATATTGAGGAATTTCTAAAGAAAATATCCAACTACACAACATATGCAACAGCTGTTAAATACGAGGTTGAAGATGATGTATATCAATTAAAGTTAGTTCAT
>NW_027226305.1:0-26759 GCF_022539635.2 Chironomus tepperi
TAGAATCGGTTTTAATCATAAAAATTGAATCAACTTGATAATAATTCATATTGGGTCGTCTTTACTTGACCTCAAAATATCCTCTGGATATCCTATGCAGAGTTGTCAAATAGGTTCCTTTTGATAGGTGCCTAGTTGCATCATAGTAGCTTTTGACTATGTTTAGGCATTACCTATTTAAAGGCAAACAAATTTGCTTTCATGTATGCATGCCAAGAAAAAATGCTTTTATCGCACAGAAACACCACTATGATACCTAAAGCAGTCTCTTTCTCTGTTAAGGTATATTCCAATATTAACCCATTGCTAATGCTAAAGTTAACAGCCTTCAGTTGGCTAGACATCCAGGATGGCAGGCGATGTAGAAATGACTGAAAATTCGGCCCAACCGACTAAAATTTGAATATAGGTTTGATCTCATCGAATCTAGACTGGAGATAGAGTCACGTTAGTCTGGGATTGGACTTTTAGCCATTTATACGCAGTGTGCTTTTTAGGCATGGTCGATAAATCAAATAAAGAATTTTTAGTACTTTAACTTTGAGATCGAGGCGACTTTGGATTAAGTGACGATGAAGGTGTCACTCAGATACTCCATACAAGTATAGCAAGTACAGTAAGTCCAGTACAGTCCAGTACAGTAAATTTAATAATTTATATATGACAGTTTTCCAAATAGTCGAATATCCATCGATAGTTCATGGGTAGAAGCATACGATCAGAAATTGTAGGATGATGTGTTCGAGTCGCATCCAGGACTGGTTAGTTCAACAGATACAAATATCTTCAGGCTCCGTCTAATGCTTGTAATCAATAATAATTCATCTACTCATCTAGCGATGTAATTATAATGTTGGCCAGTAATTATCAAATCATGCTTGAAATTGCCCGAAGTAAGTCTTAAGCTGTGAAGTCAAAATATAGACATCAACGTTATTTTTAATATTCATAGACAGAAATCAAGAAAATGTCTACAAAATTGAATATAATAAATGCTTTGTCTACCTAGTTAAATCAAATTTGTCAACATAAATATCGAATTTCCAAATAATCTTCTTAAAATTACAAAATAAATTGATACTTTATTAGTTAAACAGCCTCAAAGTATATAACAAAAATAAATTCAATAACGCACTAAATTTCCATGTTAAAATGTCTGAGAACGGAATTATCTCCTTAAAATTACTGTAAACTTCTTATCATACATAAAACTCCAAAAATTTGTCATGCTGCTTCATTAAGCAATTTACGATGAATTTTTCGGTAAATTTTTTAAGAGCAGCAAAAGCTTCTTAATTAGTCATGACTCAAAATGAAATTCGCCCCAAATGCTTCTTCATTAAGTTATCAAAACAAATCATAAAGAAGCACAAAACGTGCCATGAACTGTGCGCATACCGTATGCTATACAATCAATAATTATCGTAGCGAAATGAAGCCTCAAACACTCCAAAAAGAGAGTAGGTCAATGAGACTGTTCATGTATTAATCTCATGCCTATCTACTAATCTTATTGACAGAAATCTCTTAATTAAAATCAAATTTCTGACTTGTTTTTGACAGGGGTGTAGATAGGATGGTGATGAAAATGGGGGGTAGGTAGGAGTTGGATTTGGATTTTGGTTGGAAAAGAGGCATTGACTTCCCTAAATCCCATTCTCTGTCTTCAAAATCTCATTCTTCCGTCCCATAACCACATACTTATACCCTCTCTTTTTCCAAAACCGAGAGGGTCCGTTGATCTCAAAATCCCATTACCATCCCCAAAATCGAAGTTGCGTTGACTCTTAAACCTCATTCTACTTTCCTAAAACGATTCTTCCTTCTCCAAAACCTCATTTCTCTTCCTAAAATCTCCTAAAAAATCACACTCATCTCTCAAGATCGAGGTGGCGTTAACCCCCAAAATCTCAGTCTTCTTCCCCTCAAAACCCCATTCACTTTTCATTCAAAAATAAGGGGTCTTTGATCCTCAAAACCCTATTTTCTCTCCTTTTCTCCTTGTACACGTACTTGGGTTGTGAAACACAGATTATTGCATCGAAATCTGCTTGCAAAATGAAGATTATGTTCCAAAAGTGGGGAAAAGAGGAGGTATTGTTTGGCCCTATTGCGTCCATTCATTAAGGGTGCTCATGACAGCGAGTAGCGAGCTTATTGTGATCATATTATACATAAAGCACGAGTAGTACTAGAGAATACGGAAGGAATAGTTCAGTATACCCTGAAACGTCATTATGTCCCTCCCTGCTCCCTTGAATACACCCCTGCACTGTGAATCACAAAACAAAAAGAAAGCAAACCCCTCAAAAAAAAGAGATTTTTCAGCATGAACAAACTTTTATTTCTTGTTAAATTCACAAGAGCGACAAAAACTTTTTTTTTCTCTTTTCCTCGCTTCAAAGTCAAATAAAAATTATTTTTTTTCTAAAGAAAAATCATGCCGACCATTGAAAATGTCGTCAATAGCAATCGGATGATGATGATGATGATGATGATGATGATGGCGGAATGAGAAATTAAAATCGCAACCACGCATTTTTATGAACGCTCGAAAAGTCAGCTATCAATATTAATTTAATTAATTTTAATTAAAATGATTTAGGAGTCTTGGCATCTTCGGTAGGGAGATGAAAAAGTTTTGGTAAATTAGAGCATTTTGTGCTTGTTGTCTGGTTGAATAAACAGAATTTTTAGCTGATTTTTTGTGATGGAGAAATTAGATTTTGAGGATTAGGGATGGAATTAAGGGATATGATGGGTAATTGGGAGGTGTGTAGGTAGGGAGGGGTATTTTGGGGTCAAAATTGAGGGTTCTTAGGACAGAGGCCAAGACTCCTAACCCAAATGGTCTCGAGATTTGACGCAATGTTGCTATCTTTAGAATCAACGTCTTTAAGAAAACATTCAAAAACCACGTAATTCTAAAAGTAGCTTTAGCTGAGCTAGGGATTAACCTCAGCCACCCCAGTCACTCCCAGCCACCATAGGCACCTCCAGTAACCCTCTTTCCTTAATAGTAATGCTTTATAAACCAACATTTGATCTCCATAACAAATTCCCCACCGAAGATCAGACATCTCAGTCATGTAGATGCCAATCCAAGCCAGCACTATCCATACCCAGCACCCTACCCCACCAACCCCTTCTCCCTTCCCAATTAACCTCCTCCCCCCAAATATGCACTCCAATCATCATCATCCACCAAACTTCTCCTCAAAATTTTTCAATCGTATCCAATTCAAGCAGCAAAAAAAGGCAAAAGCTTTTTTTTTGATGAACTCATTAGTATTGATGGATAGTCTCAGCAAACTCTGACCATGACCTTTTAAATTCTTCATCATCATCTAAACAAGATTTTCTCTTTTCCCATCTCATTTTCTTGTTTTATGATATTTTTTTAGGCATAAGTACACACAAATTCATCATCAGTGGATGGAAAATGAGAGACGAAACGGACAGGGAGACAAATGGGGGTAAAAGGGGTGGGTACTTGAGGGGATGGAGAGATGAGGTGATGTAAGTAGTTAGGTTTTAGGTTCCTAGATGCTTTGAAGACATTGAGGGGCCCTAATAGACATAGAGGATGAATTAAGGGCTCTGTAGTGTCCCTAAAGTACTGTGATAGCATGCCTTGCGTCTATTTAAGGCAGGAGCGTGTTCAGATGGATTTTGGAGACAACCCCATTCCCCATTTTTGGACAAATGTTCTTCATGCTTCCTAACAGACAATGGGCATGTTGTCATGTTTTTATAATGCCATTGCAGTACCTAAACTCATGCTCTTTGTCTGTTAGGGAGCATGAAGAGTTTTGCCCAAAAAAGGGGGATAAGGGTTAACCCCAAACTCACCTGGAATATGTTTCACTCTTAAATGAAACCAAGAAATGTGCTCTTGTAGATACCCAACTCCATATTATCATAAATAGGACAAAAATCGGTAAATCATGTCGAAATCTTCAGATATACCTTGAAAGTACCCCACCCCTGCCAACATGCATACAGATGAGAACACAAAAACAAACGACTGCCTAGCCAAAAAAGAAGAAAATTGTGAAAAAATATATGAAAAGCAATCTTTGTTGCTTCACTTAATGCAAAAGGCACAGAAAACAGAAAAAAAGGCTTATTTGAATAAAGCTTTTATTGGCTAAAATAGACGAAAGCTGTTGTTTTATATAATGCAGAAAGTGGAGGGGATTAAAGTGAGATTAAAAGGGGTTTATAGCTTTTTATTTCTATGCCTTCTTCTTTTCTCATCATTTTTATCATCATCAGCTATCCCTCGTATATTCCTCAACGCGTACTCAATTAGGTTTCAAAATAAAAGGCATTTGTTGTGCTCCTCAAATATCCTCAACTTTATTGTGTTGATGAGGCATCCATTTGTGCCTTTTTGTGAGCTATTTTGGGACTGAGCTTTGATTTGTTCAATTTTGTTTGAGTTTTTTGGATTTTGTTTTAATGATTATTGTGCAGCTATTCGTTTTGAGAAAATTGAGGACAATTGAGTGTAATGGACATGATGTTTTGTGTTGGGTATGAAAAAGTTTAATTTTGGATGCAGAAGTGAACTCTTGGAAGGAAACTGTCGATAGAGATAGTATTGGATTTGGTATCGGAAATTGGCAAGATGAAGCCAGCAATTGAGGCAGCTTCAGGCGATTCCTGTGGGAGGTCATGGATCATAACTGATCTGTACGATTAGCGAAGGAAAAAAGGAAGGAAGGAAGTGAACTTTGGTGCTTGTTCTGTAGAAGGTTGCTTGACTTCCAAAGTACGGTACTCTCTGCATCTTTAGACACCTTGGTGCTATATCCGGTTTAAATCTGACACCATGATGACCTGATGCGAGATTTGTCGGTGCTTCTTGGAAGGTTTGTTGCTGAATTAGTAATTTAAAGATTCTAATGTCACATCAAGTTGTCCCTAAAGACTGTCTCGAATTTAATGTCCCATTTAATCTCATCAAACTCTACTTTGGATCAACAAACTGATTTACGGATCATCATTTGCCATTTGATGACAAAGATACATGCGATTTTGATTCTAGACCATTGGTCACTGGACAAAATAAACGTAGAGAGCAAGTGTGTATTGTCTTGTGAGCCAAATGACTTTAAAGTACTAAGATTGGGAGACAACACCCGACCAAGCAAAATACATGAGTTGAACTTAGTGGGGCAAGACTTAGGAGGTGTCATTTCAAATAGGCCATGGCACCAACAGCTTGTGCCTTTTGGGCAACAAATTTGTATAGCAGCCCGAGCAACACACAAAACCAATCTCTTGTAAGACTGTCAAAACAGTTTTCACAGCTTTATTTCCACAACATATTAAGTTCTGTATTAAAAACTGACAAGCCAGCGACAGTGCCAGTTTCATTCAGCATCTGAGGGAGACCATGAATCACAATTGATCTGTACGACCATCAAAAAATAATAAAAATCAAGTTCCCCTGACGCACATCCACAAGATTTATCTTAAATTGCCATCACTTATGTAAATCTCAAACAACATAAGCTCATCTTAAAATTAAAGCAATCACGCAAGTCAGAGACAAAGTTCTAAGGTATTAAAAAGCAGATAATCAAATTAAGTGAAATATGTAGCATCTCACATGAAAGCGAGACAAAAGTCTTTTGAAGAGTCTACACAAAAAAAGAAGAAAGTTGAAGCACTTGATGGAATTAAATTGCAAAAATGAGGAAACTTTTCTTTGGCTTTTTTTTTGTTATACTTTGTGAAAGCTCTTCTGCATGTGCTCATTTAATTTATATGTGAAGGATCTAGACATTGGAGGTGGGGATTGACATGAGATTTGAGGATTTAAGACAGAGAGTTATCTGATTATATGTTGAGGCTTGAATTGGGCATGACTGTTGAATTTAACTATAATTTAAGGTCTTAGAGGTCCTAAATAAGGTCTGAAGGGGTCAAGACAGAGCTGGAAGGACTCTTTTTTAGATGCAAATTGTAATCAAGTGTAATCCGACTTCCGGAGTCCTGCCAACTCTGTCCCAAGGGCTGAACAATCAACTCTTTGTAAGGGTGACCCTTTGTGTGATCTTTCAACAGTCAGTTTCGAGATTTTTAATACTGTTGAACATTTCCAAATTATGCATGATAATTTCAGTGAATTTTGAATTGTTGCTCCATTTATCAGCTGTCATTGCGTCAACAGGACATCTTTATGCCATTTGCACCTTTTCTCATCAGCAGGTCTACGATGCAGTATCCTTGAGACTTGCTTGTGCTGGTCAGGCTTTCGTATTCAAAGTATTTACATGAAATTTAGTCCGAGCAGCACAAATTAGTCGTCTAGGAAGTGATTATGTTGCCATGTTCTCGACTAGGTGACATATTGTCATGACAGCTACATAACGGTTGATTTCAGCCAACTCAATGAAATTTCCAGCTCGGAATAATGTTTTCTAAGATTAAGACACTCAAAAGTTATGAAAATTGCAATTTTTGTAGAGTGCCTAAGCCTTGGTTCTTTTTACCCTTTATTCATTCCAGTTCAGTACTCAATTAAATTAAATTGAAAAATTTTCATACTGACACGAAGAAAATTGAATTTAAAAATCTGCTAAAAATTGCTGAAGCCTTCAAGTTAATTCAATTCAAACAAAATTGCATTTAAACTTTTGTACGAAAGAGAAATTTTCTTCTGAAACTGTTGCTGAACCTTAAATACATTAAAATTTATACTTTTAAAAAAATCATAAAATGATCTTTTCTTGAGCCATAAAGCTCAAACAAGCAAAAACTTCAATTAAAGTTTGAGACTTTTTTTTTTTTTTGAGGAACTTTTTGAATTTATTCATCATGTTGAGCTTCCTTTTAATTTAACAATTTATATAGACAACTAACAATAAAGAAAGCTTTAAATGAGAAGAAGGAAATTTTGTGGGTTTCTTGTTGGGGATTGTTGGTAGATGACGTCTGTCTTTAATGAGGGTTAAAGTCAATGGTGTAGCTTGGAGAGGAACTATGGAATCTTAAGCACCTCTACAAAAATGGGGAAATTCCTAAAATTCACAGATCTTGTCCTGAAATTCATAAAAGCTTTGATTTTTAGCATAAATCAGCTTCTTTGTAGATTAAGCACAGAATCTACAGATACTTAGAGGACATTTTAATGACAAGCACTGACTCCATAGATTCCTAGTCTACAATTTGATGACAATTATAATTCAACTTGTCTTAAACCTTAACAGACAAAGAGAATGCTTTCATGATACTGCAAGACCACTAAGGTACATAAAGTCTATATCTTTACCCCTTAGCAAAAGACCCAATTATGCAGTAGACATCATTTACAGACCATTCTTGATAAAAACAGAGAAGAAACTTTCAAGAACACCAAAAATTCCACTCTTGATGCTACAAAAAGGCATGATCGGATGTTTGTTTTTGTACTTTGTCTGATTTTTTTCTGGCAGAGTTTCTATGTGTTTTTTGTTTATGGATGGCCTTGTAAAATTTCTTTTGGTGGGTCCTTATTCATACTTACTTCCTTACTTCGGTGACCGTACATTTCAATTGAGATCCATGGTGTGTCTTGATATTGCTATAAATGTCGTTGCTTGCCGTTTTTTACGATTTGAGACAAATTCTCTTTAGTTAAGAGTCAGGCACTATTGGAATCAGAGGCTCTATTCAAAATTAGAGTTAGAAGGACTCTATTATCCGTTCTTCACATTTTGGAATCCATTTAGAGTCCAGAGCTATCCAAATATTTGGTAATTTCAGAAATTTCCTTTTGGTCGTCGTTTCGAGTCCGATTTAAGTGGAGTCCATTTTCAGTGTAGTCCGGTTCTCGGCATTCTGCAAACTTTGTTCAAAATTATCAAAAAAATTGTCAAAACCTAGATTAAAATACTCAGATTTCGCTTTAAACTCGCTTTATCGCTGACTATCACTTGCCAATTTCAAATTCAAAATGCAGAACCGTCTCTATCAACTGCTTCCTTCTATGAATTTTTTGGTGTCAATCTTTCCATGTAAAGGTCCCCTTCCTTTTAAGGTCAAAAAAATGATTCTTAGGATATTTCTCTCAAAGACACTAACTGAATGTGTGTCTGTGAGCTTCGTATTCCATAACTCCAAACCATAAAACACTACTGAGCATATCAGCGTCTTCAAATTCATCCAGATTTTCACCCATAAATCTCCGAAAAATGCGCTCCAACCCCCAACAGCACACAACAATCCCAACCCCCAAAATATTTGAAAATAAGAAAAAGTTTCAAAAAGGAAGCTGGTTCAAAGGCAACAACAGTAAAAGATACTCAACGAACAGTATTTCTATATGTAATATATCTTACAAAAGCCAAAGATCCATTAGCTCTGGGTTAATATTATTTTGTGGATTACAGCAAGACATTTTTCTCTATTTCGTCCTCCTTATTTTTTTTTACTTTACTTTTTTGCAAGCATTCATATCGTCACATAGAAAATCCAAAGCCATCAAGTTATGTGCTATGTCGGAAAAAAAGGAAGAAGAAATGAAGAAAAAAAAAGAACCTTAAAAAAGGGAGCAAAAACCCTTTTCTTGAGTTTGTGGTGAGAATAAATTTTTATGTTTTATGATCTCATGTTGGATGAAATTAAATATTTTAATGCTTTATAAACCATGCCTTCCTCTCTCTCTATGCCTCATGCCACTGAATGGTTCTTTTCGGGTTCTTAATGGATATCTCATATGTATTTCAATTTTTAGCACATAATTATGAATGGTAATTGGGTTTGGGAGATGATGGGCTGTTTTGTGTGTGACTGATCTGGAGTTAGGAAGTTGCTTGCTCAGTTTTAAGGTAGCTTGCTCAGCTTTAAGGTAGCTTGCTCAGCTTCAAGTAGCTTGCTCAGCTTCAAGTAGCTTGCTCAGCTTCAAGTAGCTTGCTCAGCTTCAAGTAGCTTGCTCAGCTTCAAGTAGCTTGCTCAGCTTCAAGTAGCTTGCTCAGCTTTAAGTAGCTTGCTCAGCTTTTTGTAGCTTGCTCAGCTTTAAAATGCATGCTCAGCTTTAAGTAGCTTGCTCAGCTCATGAGAGCAAGCTATTTGCCTGCTGGAGGAACCTGACCTGTTAATGACTTAATAATCTCCATAATCCTCCAAATCATCCCAAAATTCCCTCAAAAATGCGCCACAACCCTCACTCATCACCCAACATCCAAAAACTCATCCACATCCTGTTAAATCCTCAAATGCTCTTCCCTATATTAAAAGAAATGTCGAGTGTGTCGATTACAGACAAGAAGCAAATTTCAATAATCAAATTATAAGCCTAAAGAATATATATGTATGCCTACATTCGGATATTATAGGCATCCATATCGTCTCACATTCAGGACCTTTCAATAATGTATCTTCGACACACTTTTTTTTTGTTCATTTCTTCCTTCATGCTTTTAGCTTCATCATATATAAAAGCTCATAAAATTTTCATTTCAATAAATAAATTTACCCAAAGTCTCCTTTTTTGGCTCTATCGACTTGTCTTCAATGACTGCCTGAATGTGCATACTCTTTCTTTCTTATAGCTTATTCAACATCATCATCTACTTGATACTTTTTGGATATTTGCTTGCTTTGTATTATGAATATTCTCTATTGTAAAGGGATGTGGATGTGAATTTTTCATTCTTTTGAGGACTTCTTTTGTAGTTTTTTTGGGTGATGTCTGCACAAACTTTTGCAAGCTTGCAGATTGCAATATGTTAATGTTAAAGATTTGACGGCAGTGTTGTGAATTGGTTCTTGTACATCACTAAGTAAATGCCGAGTAGAGAACTTTACATGGAACGTTTCTTTGGACTACTAGACTTTGTACCATGTTGTCCATTGCGTGACTATTCGAGCCTTTAGCCTTGGGCAATTTATTTGCATACGTACTAGATGACTGGCTGT
This sequence comes from Chironomus tepperi, assembly GCF_022539635.2. Classification (NCBI taxonomy): domain Eukaryota; kingdom Metazoa; phylum Arthropoda; class Insecta; order Diptera; family Chironomidae; genus Chironomus; species Chironomus tepperi. The sequence continues at coordinate 9,913 of NW_027226305.1, forward strand.
GTTACACATTCACATGATCGCATTGTCGGTCAATATAAGTTTGTTACACCGTCCATTACTGGAAATAGCGATCAAGAGCCCCAAAAGCTACTTAGTGCAGGGCAGTGATGAAATAATGTAAGCTCAACTTGCAGTTCGAACTAGATAGACAATGTGAGCAGTATGCTTTCTCGAAATCTCGGTCCCGATAAATTTTCTGAATCGGGATCGGGATTGAAATTTTTGGAATCCCAGGATTTTTCGGGATCGGGATATCCCGAACCAAGATCCCGATAGCGAAAAAGCATAGTGAGCAGCAGAAACAAATGGAAAGCCTTCTGTTGTAACCTAAACTCCGCATGGATCAACAAGGTTACAGTAAGTCCTAACAGACATAAATGATGTTTTCATTGTACAGAAATGCCACTACGGTACCCAAAAGCAGTCTCTTTGCTTGTTAGGGATGTAAATGAGTTGAGTTCGGAGAACTACAAATCTCATCCCGACGACATTAGTCGTCCATAGAACCAAACATACAACTAACCAAATAAGCCTCTGTTCACTAGCAATATCAATGGACCGAGTAATTTAGTTTAGTAATCACTGCCTTAAAACGAATTTTAAAATTGAGCACAAATTTCTTTTCTTCTCAACATGAGAGACTTATTCCTCTCATAGAATTCACTGTATTGTGATGTGATAACCTTTCAACCAAATATAATTTCAAAATATTTATTATTATTCATATGATTTGGTACATTCTTATTCAATTCTATGCTTGCTCGTTGATTTTTAAGCAGCTTTGAGAAAAGTTTTATTTTGGTGGTTAGAGCGCATTTGTTTTGAGGTTGTTTAACAGGTTCAAATCCTTTCCAAATTTGTTAATCGGCCCGAAATTTGGCACTAGGATGGGATGACTTGTAGCTGTCAACGATAAGCTTGTCAAGAAGCTTTTCACACAGGTTCCAGTTGGTTAATCGGTCCGGAATTCGGCACGAAGTTGAGATGACTCGGAGCTGTTCAACAATAAGGCTATTCAATAGGTCCTAATGCAGGTCCATTTCAGTACTAGACTGTCGCTAGACTGACGAGACTCTGACTTGGTGCCGAATTAAAATTGAATTGTCAGAGTCAAGTCAGAGTTCAACGAACCTGGTATCAAGTGAAAGTCATGTCAATCTGAATTTAGTCAGAGTCGCGGCGCTTTGGTGCCAGATTTTAGATCGATTGACTGATTTGAGCTCTTTGGGCAACTGACACACACTGACTACCCAGCACTAAACTGTGTTTGTAACAAACCCTGCAAATATAACATGTCAAGCTGCATTCTACTTATAATCCACCAAGTTAACATAATCCTAGATAAATGCATCACATTCAACTATAAATATCAATCACATGATTAGCCTACTTCAAGCAATATCTTGAACGACAGTCCCACTCAAGCTGTGTTACAATAATCTAAATTTACATTTCTTATGTAGATATTCAAGACAGACATAACATCAATCATATTAACCATCCTTCAACATCTTCAAAGTAGCTTGTTGAGAGCAATATTGCATTTATTCACATGACGTACATCCTATATGATCTATGATTTTGCCATAAATATAATTCATTGGAGCGTATGAGCAATAAAAACTTCATTTTTCGTCAGACAGCATCAGAATAAAGAGTCGAATCGATTGAGAGAATATCCCTCAATAAACTTTGATTTGATTAATTCCACAATTTTTTTGGAAGCGATTAAATAATTTCTCATTATTCTCTCGAGTGATCAGCATGAAAAAAATTAAATTTCTTACTTCTTTTGACTCAGTTTGGGTGATGCAGTGAGTTGGAGATAATCGTCTTAATAGATGAAAGAAATTTTAAAATTAAAATGGAACAAATTCTGATTCATTTAATTTTAGTAATTATATTCACATCAGCAGTTTATGGATTTTCCATTCCAAAAGTCAATGTGAAACTTTTAAAACCGAAAGGAATTCAATTTTCATTACAAGGTTCTTATTTAAATCTTTTTTTGTGCTATTTTATGCTGTACATATAGATGATATTGATTCGATTATTCGTGTTTTGAGTTTGCCTTCAAGTTATTGATCTTGATTGTTTAAGGATCTGAATCAGTGTTGGTAGCTGGATGTGTCTTTGTGTCTGACATGTTTTCGAAGAGTTGATAGAGTCCAGTGATTGGCATCCTGTGTACTGAGATACACTAGTGTGTCGTTAATTAATTTTTTAAATGTCATATACCATCTAATGTGTGGGAATTTGGTCGAGGCATTTGATCTAGGCTTACATAAAGTTGTGTAGCGAATAGAAAGGGGTGGCTCATCACTGGTTTAGTCAATATGTAGCATAATTTAGACATTAACGAGATGGAATAGACTAAGGGGCAATTTTCGGTGGGAAAGCAAGGAACGGTATAGTTACACCGCTGATACAATACAATGGTACAGTACATACATCTTGTATCAATAGAAGACCAGTGGTATACCATAAAGCACCGGTTGTAGGATATAGTGACACGACGTTTCGGCACGGATGCACCGGTGGCACTTTACCGTACTGTCCTGTACCACCACCGGAGAAATCGACAACATATCTGGAGGATTCTCTTTGGGGAAATACTTTTCTAAAATGATTCTGATCTGGGGCCAGTTTCGAGTTTGGGTTGTTAAAACCCGCGGAATTCCCGCGGTAATCTTCGCAGAAAAAACTAGCGGGATTCTGCTGAAATCCACGGATATTTATAGAATTTTCCCACGGGTTTTCTATTGTGTCAGTGACTAACCATCTAGGGATTGGACTATTCATATTTTACCTAACCACCTTTCCAATATGGGGTTAGCAATTTTGTTACCGGGTACAAATTTCGGTACCAAGAAGTAACTATATTTTAAGCAGGTTCAGTTAACTACCCAACTTACCAACACTGACACTAAAGCACTTGAAGCACACATCCAAAAAACCCCATTTTACCAAACAACAACTTTAAAAATTTTCCCAATCTCAATTTAATATCATATTTATTCGCTCTTAAATAACAGCACGATAATCAAAATAAGAATAAGAAGACATCGACCATGAAGATTATTCAAGGATGCGAAAATATTACTTAATATTAATTATGTTCTCTCTCTGCTTCTTTTCCATCCCACATGCCTACATGTAAACTACACATACACACGCCATAATTGAAACAACAACAACAACAACATCTCGTGCTTTGACAACATAAATACGTGAATACATGAGATCAGAGGAGTATGACGACGTTCTTAGCGATGTCAAAATATTCATATTTACATCAAAGGGCTTAATAAATAATTTACAATATGTTGAAAGTACATTGACTAAAGATGATAGTGGATTATGGATTTATCAGACATCAAATACAGCATTTACATCTGATGATAGCATTGAATATTGGCTTTATATTCAGCATAACAATTTAGGATATTACACAAGTCAAAATGTCAAAGTTAAAGGTGAAATTTCTACTTTTGTTCCTTGATTTATGCTTAACATGACTTTTATCTCGTCAACAGACATTGAGTATGCCCTCGAACAAAAGCCATCAGTACATCCAACACCACAAATTATGAAAAAGATCATGTACCCTGACGTTAATGTTAAACTTTTAAGTCCTAATGGAATACGCTTTTCGATCGATGGTGCGTTGACTTTTTTGACTGTTTTGATAAGTTTATGTCAATTATTTTTAGTTTGAGTGGTTGGAGTGCGATTTTCTCTTGATGAGATTGTGGGTTTGGGTGATTGGAACTAAGCTGTTGTGAATTTATGTTGAAATGAACTGAATTTAGCTTGTTTTAACTAATTTAGTTGAATTTGAGTTGAATTTGAGTTGAATTTGAGTTGAATTTGAGTTGAATTGAGTTGAATTGAGTTGAATTGAGTTGAATTGAGTTGAATTTGAGTTGAATTTGAGTTGAATTTGAGTTGTATTGAGTTGAATTTGAGTTGAATTTGAGTTGAATTGAGTTGAATTTGAGTTGAATTTGAGTTGAATTGAGTTGAATTTGAGTTGATTTTGAGTTGAATTTGAGTTGAATTTGAGTTGATTTGAGTTGAATTTGAGTTGAATTTGAGTTGAATTTGAGTTGAATTGAGTTGAATTTGAGTTGAATTTGAGTTGAATTTGAGTTGAATTTGAGTTGAATTTTGAGTTGAATTGAGTTGAATTTGAAATGATTTGAGTTGAATTTGAGTTGAATTTGAGTTGAATTTGAGTTGAATTTGAGTTGAATTGAGTTGAATTGAGTTGAATTGAGTTGAATTGAGTTGAATTTGAGTTGTATTGAGTTGAATTTGAGTTGAATTTGAGTTGAATTTGAGTTGAATTTGAGTTGAATTTGAGTTGAATTGTGTTAACTTGAGTTGAATTAAGTTGAATTGAACTGAATTTGTATCAATTGAACTAAATTCAACTGAACTCAATTAACTTGAACCTAACTCATCAAGAGAAAATCGCACTCAAATCATAAATTTTACATATTTTACGACGATAAAAACTCATTAAACTTTTTTTTTCACCTCTCATTTCTCTTTCTATTTTTTGCCATCACTCAACAACATCCACACCAACCGTGTGTAGAAGACTCAGACATAATAAACAACATCAAATTAATAATTTTTGCATCAAAAGCCATCGCTAATAATTCAAAATTAATTGAAGTGCCACTAATAAGGACCGATAATGGAATGTGGATTTATGAGTTGCCGACAATGCCATTAAAGGTTGACGATTTTATAGAATATTGGTTATATGGCGAGAGGAATGGTGTGGGATTTTTCACTAATCATATCATTCAATTAAAAGGTGATGTATTTATGAATTTTTTTGTACCTTATTTTGGAACTGAATCATGGCATGTAATTAAATAGATTTCTAACGAATTCAGACGTAAAATTGAATGAAACTTGATTAAAAGTCAATATGGATGGATTACTGATAAAATTTTATAGCAATTTCCCATAGTTTTGTTGTAAATATGCTAGATTTAAGCTATTTTGACGCTATTCAGGCTGACAAAATTGCGCTTTACTAATTGAATCATTTATGCATTCCAACTTCTATCTGAACACCAATACATATTCATTAAATGCACTAAATTAGTCGCATATTGTGATGTATGATCGAAATAACGAAGTGAAAATTAACATGGGTTGCTACATGTGCCTTATATTTAGTGCAACAAATGGGACAAGATTGATATTTGAGGTATTATTTTGGTTGCAAATTGAAATTGAGTTTTGTGAATTATGGTCGTGAAATTGATTCAATTTTACAATGTTTTGTGAGGTTTTAAGGGTAAATGGAAGCTTGATGTGTATTATGGAGTCAATATGTGTCCTTAGGTTTGAGGGATAGACAACTCAGGTGACTAAGTTTGTCATCTTGATGAATTTTGTCGATTTTGTGACTTTTGTCCCAAATTTTGTCAATTTTATCCCAATTTTTGTCACAAGTCACGTATGTTGTCCACCCTCGGGGCACACTTAAGTCTGTTCAATTGGTACCTTTTTCGGCTTAAGGGACAGACAACTCAGATGACGTTTTTGTCATGTTTCTGTCCCTTTTTTGTCAATTATCACGTATGTTGTCCACTATTCGGGCCGACCTAGGTCTATATCAACCGACTTGAGTATGTATCATTGGAAGCACGACTGGCCAAAAGGACGGACAAAGCTTGTGATTTTTGTCACTTTTGTCCCAAATTTTATCATTTTTGTCATGCTTCTGTAGCTTTTTTGTCAATTATCATTTATGTTGTGCACTATTGGGGCCAACCTAAGTCTGTATCACTGGTAGATTGACTGGGAAAGCGACGGACAATTCTGGTAATAAAGTTTATCGTTTTTGACAATTTTGTGATGTTTTTGTCGCTTTTTTGTCACTTATCACCTTTGTTGTCCATCCACGAGCAAGCCTGAGCCTGATATAATGAAATCCGACTTAATGCCATGGTCACTTCAGCTTGAGAATCATTTTAACACGCATTTATTGGACTTGCTCTGTCTGTCATCATGTCTGTCACGTTCTAACAACTCCATGTGCCTTTTCAACTTCCAAAAATCTTAAAGACTTTAAATACATTACATTTAAAGCTCCCAAAATTAAATCAAGCAACCCAGTACCACAGAAGTCATAGAAATCAATGTCGACCTTTCAATTAGACATGTCTCCATGTTGATATTACATCTCAAATAGCTTATAGACAATACACAATCTACAGTGAGTTATCGGAATCAGTTCTAATTAAATTGTCACAATCATTTCCTCTTGGGGGTAAATTGAAAGAAGTCATTGAGTCTTTATTTCTTGAAAAATCAGTTTGTTGACATTAAAGTGACTTTTTTTGTGAATTTTATTTAAAGATTTGCAAGTTTATCAACCTGATGAAATGTCAAAGTCGATAACGATTGATAGCCCGAAGGTTACATATCCAGATGTTGATGTTAGAATGATGGGAGACGACAGACTTCGATTTTCGCTTAAAGGTAAATTTAATGCTCATTTTGTTGAATTTAAAGATGTTTTTTGATGAATTTTCTTGAAGTTTTGAGTAAGTTTTTTGAGTATAGTTGAATGGATGGTAGTTTATTGCATCTTATAGCTCAATGGTAGGCAACTTATGTGTCGGTACATGCTAAATTGGCTCTAAATTGAGCTGAAAATGCAATGAACCACATGTCGTGTGCTATTTTGATTGTGGCTAACTACAAAGGTGTGTTGTAGCACACAGAAGGTCGCCAACCGCTACCATACCTGCTCATGGATACCTAATTATGAGTTTCTTTACATCAGAGTAATTAAGTGACCAACGAAAATAGGCAAAAGTGTGTCTAATCTTATCTACCATCGACAGTCAACTACGATCGTTGACAACTGCCATCAGCAGCCTGACACGGTCGTTGCCGGTGGTCGGTGAAGACATCGACACCATTGACTGCCGTTTGTAGAAGACAAAATATGGCCGCGGACAGCCATATATTGCCGATTGCCACATCTGCTTTATATATGCCACTATAAGTCATGCAATAACTCCCTCTGCCAACCTCTTCATGACTCATAGCTTCTCAAAACTCTCAAAACTTCAACTAAAATCATCTTCCTGACATTCAATTACAGAATCATCCGATGCCTACACCTCCGTCAAAGTCCTTCTGTTCACGTCAATAAATAATAACTCAAAATTTATTGAATACGATCTTAAACGAGACAATAGTGAGAAGTTATGGATTTATGAGATGCAAAACGTCCCTTTGAAGTTCAACGATATTATCGAATATTGGATTTATGCTGAAAATTCAAATGTTGGCTTCTTCGACAGCAGAATTGTTCGAGTTCAAGGTGAGATGATTCTTCTTTTATTATTGAACATTTTCAAGATTTTTTTTTTACATTTTGTGATAAGAAGTTGCAGACATAAAAGATTTTTATTCTTCTTATTGGATATTTGGTTATTGAATTTTTTTTTGGTCTAATATACATTTCAAAGGTTGGATAAAAGTTCAGTGTAAATTGATATTGAATTTAAAGTGGTTCTGAAGACGAGATTTGGGAAAATCGATGTGAATCTTAAAGATGCTGACCTTTTTTTGAATTTCAATATTTTTTGCTGACTTTTTAAAGAGTTTCTTGAGATTTTAAAGGGACTTATTGAATTCCTACACAAAAATAGTCAAATTAAGACTCAAATTCGAAGAATCTTATTTAAAATATTCCAAATCTTCTCGAATCTTCCAGATATAATTGATGACAACTCATCCGATCTAAAACGGTCTCTTTCGCACGTTACCATTAACAACACATATCCCATCATTGACGTCAAGATCGTTGGAACTAAAATAATTCAATTTTCGCTACAAGGTATGTTACATGAGGATGGGCTTAATGGGGCTGTTTACTTATTAGGTAACGCTTTTGGGGTTGTGGGGATGAACACCGAGTGGACGAAAATACGTTAGAATTGCTTATCAACTAGACATAGAGCTTGAAGTCGACTGGGATTTTGTATCGGAAAATTGACTCGAGTCGACGTGATTCCATGCAAATTTCAAATTGACTTTGAGCTTTGGACGCGTCCAAATGCGTCCACCCGGGCATTAACGTGCCAGCAACCAGCTATAACGTATTTCTGCCCAATCGGATCTGTTAACTCTTAAGGATTGATTGATTTTCATGGAAATTTTGTTACTTTGTAGTCTAAACTCGATTATAGACGTTACATAATAACTGAACAGCCCCCCAAGTTAAGCAGTTAAGCATAATAACTGAAATTGGCAATTTTTGACATTTTCCAGAAGACAGCGACGCCTACAATGACGTTAAAATTCTCTTATTTTCCCCAAATATTACAATAAACAACAGTCAAGGATTTATTGAGAATCAAATGAAACGAGACGACAATGGATTATGGTTCCATCAAATTCAAACAAGCATTCCTTTGATGTACGATGATGTTATTGAATATTGGGGATATATTGAGAATTCACATGTTGGCTTCTTCTCAAATGGTGTATTTAAAGTTCAAGGTGAATGTAATTGATTTGTGAATTAGTTTAGGGATGCGATGTCTGTGGGTTGATGTGTTTGGAAGGTTTTTTTGGTATTGTATGGCAAAATTGGTCGGAAGGCTTTAGATCTGACTGGATTAGAGGTGGACAACCTTTTATTTTTATCTTAATTGTAAGTCTCGACCAAAACCACACTAGATATATGGTTCATCGCATTTCTAAACAATGTTGGGTGCCGCGTCAAACAGGTTGTCCACCACTGGACTAGATTGTGGTGTATTCAGTGAATTATTTTGAAAATTACCAAAGCAATGCGTACCAAAAATTGAATTTTGCCTCTAATTCACCAAATTAATCTCTTATTCAAACCACAGACATCCCTAATTCATCCTAGTATGTGCATTCAAACAAGTCGAATAAAAACAACTTTTTTCCCATTATTTTCTCTTCATATCTACCATGGAAAAATAATGATAATTAAAGACATTGCACCGTTATTCAATGAAGCTACGATAAAAGCAACAACAACAACGAGTACGACAACAGAAATTCCAATAAACTGTGAGGTATCTGTCAGTACGGTTAATGGAAAATCAGTTGGATGCAAAAATTCCATTATTTTCAATGAAGATTTTAATTCAGATAATTTGAAATATTGGAATTTCGACACTAGATATCCATTAGACGACATGCTATCAGATGCTGAATTTGTTGTCTATGAGAAGCGTCCTGAAACGTCATTTATACGTGACGATATGTTGTGCTTGAAAGCAGAATCATTTAAACGTTTATTAGGTTTTGATGATGTTCGCATACGAGTTGGAAATTACAATATTAAGGAACGGTAAAGACATACTTTTGATCTTAACTAATCTTTAATCTTTACTCATATTTTCATTCTTTTTATGTCTCGACTGCATGAACATTTCTGCCTTTTTACGATGAAACAAAGACTCGGCATGAAAATTAATTTTCCATCTCGTTTCAGATGCACACCGCTTACAAATGATGTTGAATTAGAGTGTGAAAGACAGGCCAGATTTGGTTACATTTTGCCTCCGGTCACATCAGCATATTTAACTACGCGTAATAAATTCTCATTTATGTATGGAAAAGTTGAGACACGAGTGAGAGGACCAGTTGGAGATTGGCTTTACGGACGTGAGTTTAATTTTTTTGGTGCTGTTTTGACCTTTCTACGGTGATATTTTTAGCAAAGTCTGGAGGTTTTAAATGTTAACAAAAAAAGAAAAGATGAAAAGTTCTTATTTTGATGGAACTTTCTCGTTGGCATTTATACAAAGTTGTGCTGCAAATGATGACGTTTGTATGAAATTTGCGTGGATTTAACATATTGTAGGAGCTTAATTAAGGAATGTCTGGAAATTTAATAATGCTTAGGAGGGAGGTTCAACAGTTTGAGAAGTTCGTTCAAAATGGCAGGTCTGGACTCGACAAAATCCACAAGTCTGCAGACTTGGAATAGTTATAGGAACTACGACGGTCAAAAATGTTCATTTTAGCGTTATGTAATTTACGAACGTGTTCCCATAGAGTTAAATTTCAGGATATTGAACATTTCGAGGCTAATTAATCGACTCGACAAGTCACCATCTCGTCCAACACCACTCACCCCTCTTGACAAAAGACTGTTAATGGCCTGGCTCAGTATGGGCCAAATTGGGCAGCGGCACTATGGTTTGTCATGAAAAATCACAGGTGTGCTGTTAAGTTTATTCAAAAAACCAAAAGCTCTAGGCTGAGGTGTACCATGGCACAATATGGTTATTTGTTCATTAGACTCTAACTACTCTAAGGCTTATATGCTACTGTTATGTGCAATTGTGAGCCTAATATTCCTAACACACAGTGCACATTTAACCCAAATGAGCATAGTCATGGATATAATTCATGGAATCATGCTGTCGATCGAGATAGTATTACACTTGGTTTCGAGAATTGGCAAGCAAAGAGCTAATCTAAGGCGACATCTATGAAGAGGTCATGGACCACAATTGACAAGTGTTGGCTCATTTTGGAAGCATATTCATGAGCATGCTATGTCCTATGTCAAATATAAGCCACCAAATTCACTCGTAAGCCAACTAATCATCTTGAATTCCTTGTAAAACGAGATAAAAGACCAACTTCAAGTCCATACCAAGAAATCAGATCAAGTTTAAGTTCATCGTCATTTAATACACAACCTATCCACTTGACTGATCTTCAAATTCCTCTAATTTCTCAATTTTTTACCTTCATTATTTCATCTTTTTCTTTATCATCTCACATTTCACATCAGAAATCACGCTACAACCACAACAAAAGCAAGATGAGGCATCAAATATCACAACACAGCACTTAAAAGTATTTTCTCTAGAGGCAATGAGAATCTTATAGACGATACAGATGAAATTGGTGGAAGGACGGTCTATGGTGGCGCAATATTATCAAAAAATCCCAAGAATAATCTCAAATGGCTTAAGGTTAATACGTCTTGAAGGAAATGCACAAAAAAATACCCTTTTTTAAGTACTTTTTGTGTCAATTTCCTTCTTCAATGTTGACGGTCGGATCTAACTTTATATTTTTTTGGCTATAGAAAAAAAACTTTCCAAACACACATCTTGGCAATGATTTTCACATCTATGAATTATTATGGACACCATCGGAAATTTCCCTTTCAATCGATGGCATAAAGTACGGTTCATTAAGCACAAATTTACGGGAGTCAGCGATGGCAGCAAAAATTAAATCAGCCGTAAATTGGGCAAATAACGGACCGTTTGATAAAGAGGTTAATGCAATTTTATGTTACTTCCTATTTTTTAGGTGCCACCTCCCCATGCTTATTATTTCCCATACAAATAATAATCATAAAAGTCATCAATTTTATAGCTCTTTGATATTTTGACATTATTATACGTCTTTTACAGCACTTTATATCCATAAATTTGGCTGTTGGTAGTGTGAAAAATTTCTATTCGTACAACTCGACGCTGCTTAATGGAAATGCGCTTGAACCGAAACCGTGGAACGATACAGGTTAGTGAACTGATGGTCAACATTTAGAATTTTTTTTTGTGCTGTTTTTATGCAGCATAGTTTTGAAGGTGCGGTGTGGTGTGAGGGGATTTTTGTCATTATGTCTGGTTAGTGGAGCTTAATGGGAGTATGATTTGAATTATTATTATATGAAGTTTGTCCAAAATTGTAAGTCTGTATACATAAAATGCAGGTCTGCAGCTTTGGACGAACTATTAATTAAATCCCAAAACTGAAGGCCCATGCATCTAAAATGTAGGTAATGCAGGCCTGCGGTTCATAGTCGAACCCTATAATTACGTAAGAATCACTAAAATCTGACTCGTATGCTGAATATTAGGCTTGATTGCTTGATTTATGGTCTAAAATTCTACTAGGAAGATAAGCAGCGTGGAAAAAGTGAAAATTTCAGTCTAAAACCGACGTAAGTCGGTTTGAAGCTGAATTTCACTGAATCTGATTCAAGTTCAGAGTCACGGCAGCTTGTGACTGGATATATGGTATTTTTTACACTGTTTGTTTTCCGGGCTTCAATGACGGTAAATTTATTCAATTTTCTATTACTAAGAATAAGCTAAGAATCGATTAAATCTGGAAAAAAGAACTTCACGAACAGCACAAACCGTTCAATCAAAAGCAGAGCTACAAAGGCGACTCGGATTTTGTATGAAAAAGTCGTCTCAAATTGACTCGACTCCATATAAAATATGAATTGACTTTGAGCTCTAATCGAAAGAAAATTCAGCAACAGACTGCCGTGACTCTGACTTTGTGCCGGATTCGATTCAAATTTGGCACCAGACCGGTGTGACTCTCTCATTGATCAATTAACCAACTTGTAGTATATGGGCTTATTTTCACCAAAATTGCGCTAATATTCCTCAAAATTCTAACTTATTCTTTAGAAATAATGACGATACTCACTTAAATGAGCGTACCCACGAGCAAACTCAATCAATATAATTGAGCGTTCTCAATTTTGTGAATGCAGTCTGCATGTCTATTCATCTATCTGACTAATAATGCCAACAATATACGCCACATCCACCCCACCTCAACCTCACCTACCAACACATAATTTATTCTCAATTTTGCTTATTACAACTTTTTTCCATTTTTTAAAATTACGCTGCTACTCCAAAATGCTGGCTGCATTTCTCATCTAATCCCACATGACATGTTATCACGGTACACAGATCCCCGTGCTCAGCTCAGCTTTTACCTTGCACATGATAAATGGTATCAAACATGGAAACGACCATATTTAGATGTTGATTATATAAAAATTTATGCTGTTTAGCAATTGTTTGAGGTAGTTGGAAGACAAAGAGACAGGAACAGTCAGGAATGTGGAAAATTTGGGAAAAATTGATGTGAAAATAAAGAAAAATTTTTTTATTAAAAATTCATCATAAAAGACTTTTTGGCATGATTCATTGAGTGTGATGTGAAGCATAAAAAGCCAATATCCATAAACTTTTTAATTATGAGCTATAATGTCTGATAATTAAGATGCAATAATGACTTTTTATGAGTATGAGAATGAGAAATAACTGAAAAATATTTGAGATATTTTTGGAGCGCTTGAATGTTGTGGAGCTTTGGATGATCCGTGGGAAAAATACAGAATGCTTTTTGTGTGATGGAATTTGTTAATTTTGCGGAACTGCCAGTGGAATTTTTGATATTATTTATAATTAAAATGTTTAATATTGTCGATTTTAATTAAAATTTTTCATCATTTCATTCATAAATTCTGATTAAAATGTCAATAAAGTCATCATATCCATCAAGCTTCATAATCGACGCGGATATTCCATTATTTATTTTGCATCTCGTTGTCAATATTTAGTAAAATAAATAATAATCTCGAATTAGTACATTTTTAACTTTAAGTAACTTAGTGATATTAGTATTTCATTATATTTATCGTGTGATGTCTCGAATCTAGTGCTCTATAGTGCATCTAGTGATATTAAGTCATTTCAAATGCGAAGAAAAAGGAGAAAATTACAAAATATAAAATAGAAATCATTTTTTTTACACGTCGACGGAGTCAAAAAGTTTCTATTAATTCAATTATGAATCTACTCAACATTGACAATGCAAAGGAACTGTGTATACCAGCTGCTGCAATCATTTCATCACCAACGAAATCACCGCAAACGAGTCCTCATTTCTCACCAAAAGACAAAATTAATTTATGCTTTAAAATTTTTAAATTATTAAGACGAAATACGATATTAAAACTTTTACTACCCGTAACATTTATCATCCTACTGGTTATGCTACTCATCGCATTCAGAAGCTCAACCAAAGTCGTTCTCATATGGATTGAGACACAAAATTTATGGACAACTTTCACAATATTCATATTTTTATTTACATTAGTCAGCTTTCCATTTGCATTCGGTTATTTAATATTATTAATAAGTAGTGGTTATCTATTTGGTGCTGTACGAGGATTTATTGTCACAATATTGGGTGCAAATTTGGGTGTTGCTATTGCTCATACGACAATTAAGAGAATGCAAAAAAGACTTCCATTTCATAGGTGAGTTATTGCTTTATTTTGATGATTTTTGTCTATATTTATTGGCATCGTGGGATGCCAGAACTATCTGGGCTAATGTACATTATGTGTGAGAATTAATGTGTTTATACAATTTTTTAAATTGCGATTCAAGAGGAGGTGGAATTTTGAAATTTGTAAACATTTGTGGGGTCATTGAAGTTTAAATGAGAATGAGATTTATTTGGGATATACATTTTAGTTAGAGTTTGGATGGGGATCGTTCATTTGATACGTAACGCTACTATTTGAGGCCCTTTCTCCTTTTCATAACTTAATTCTCAAGGATAACCTCCTTCTATCTCCTTGATATAAGCATTATGTAGTTAGTGAACGGCCCCCACTTACTATGCCCCCATTACTATGAAAAAATATTCTGAAAGTATAAATCGAGCAACAAGATGCATTGGATATAATAATTTCAATCAACATTTGTTAAATACAGCAGTTCAACGTGACGTTTGGATACTTCCACGTGATTTTGATCAAATGCGATCAGCAAGGCGATAATAACAAAGCCTCTCGATCTAAGTTGTTAATATTTCCCACGAAGCTCAAATGGATCAAATGCAATACATCATTGATGTTGCTTAGGTAATTAAATGGGTCTGGCTTATTGCATTGATGTTCTTTAGAAGCCATATCTGGTTTGATGAATTTGTTGGATATTCCTCTAGAATTGCTTGTTCTAGACTTAACAAGCAGTGAGCATACTCACCTAAATGAGCGCACTCATAAGTATATCAATTTAATTGAACAGCTAGCTTCTTGCCTGGTCTATTTCTTCTTGATCTTTTTGTATCGTGAAAGCAAGCTCTTTGTCTGTTAGGATTCTAATAGCTTGCCCTGCCTGGAAGAACCCTCACAGGCAAAGAGATCATCTTTTAGTACCTTAATTGTCTTTCTGCATCATGAAAGTATGTTCTTTGCCTGCTGGGGTTGTCTATTCAGGTATAATTATTCTCTGATCTAACTTGCTGGTACAGTAGCTTCAAATCATATCAATTAACATTAGAAGCTTATCCTAGTGGACATAAATACGTTAGAACTAGTCATCAACTTGACTTTAACTTGCCATCGACTAATTACAACGTATTTATGTCTACTCAGAATACAGTTGAGTCAAAAAATTCTGATAAATTAAACCAAATACCCATCACTCCCACTTAACCCCACGGCTAAGAAATCCAAATAATCCACACCAATTCAGTCCAAATTAACCCTCAATAACCAAACCTAATCGACCATAAAATTCATTACAAATCCCACAAAAAATGAAAACATAAAGCAGTCACATTTGAAATAGTAGAAAATTCAATTTCACGCAAAACCAGACCTCACCGATTTCGACCCCTTGCATGTAAATTAAAAACAAAATAATTTAAACAATTGTGGAACAGCCAGCAATAATTTATACAGCTGAGAAGAAAACATCTCAATGTATTTATTCATTTTCAGTATGTACGTATGATTTTTCCGCAGTAACAAGACCAAGCATAAAATTTAAACATTAATGAGGCCACATAAGAGCAGTCGTCGATGTAACTGACATACGTAATACAATAGCTTATTTTTGTTGATAGTAAACGCACTTTACGACTAATGTACAATTTTTCACTGTTACTTGTTCATATATGCGACACTCGTTTTGACGCTCATTGAATTTAATGAAATAATTTAGCTTTTTAGTCGTGTTCGAGCCTCCCTTTACACTCTAATGTCAATTATATATTTTGATGATGACTGTTGTTGTATTGTTAGTTGTTTAATGATGTAAAACTTTAAACAAACAAAATATAGGCATGAAAGTTTATGAATTTTGATATTTAGAATCGGATGGTTGTGGCATTGAAAATTTGAGACACAATTGGATGTCTGGTGTAATTTTGATATGAATATTAATAATTTTGATAGGGCTGCTGGAACTGATTTGATTATTGTTTGATGTTAGGTCATGCACTTATCTAGTAGGTAATGAATATGCTCATAAGTGTAAAGTAAGCTGAGGGCACACTAGCGAGCATGCTCAACTAGTATAATGAAGGTTAGCAAGCCCTCAAGAACACGCCTTTTCATTAACTTCCAAATCTGGTCATAAACCAGATAAATTCCATAGAACAGTGAGTGACAACCTTTCATTTTTCACGATCCTTATTAGTCATAAGACTTGACCGCACACGGAATACATACATGCACACTGCTCATAGCATTTCCAACATATTTTGTCGACGCACAGGTTCCTCATCACTATTAAAAAGTATCAGAGGAAATGTGTTCATGTCGGAATTGATAAGATAAGGAGATTCAAATGGCATTTTAGACCCCTCTCTGCCGCTTACAGCTTTGTTACAAAATCATGAACCCATTTGTACTTTGTTACAAAATTGCCAGCCCTCCTGTCCCTAAGCGTTACTTAGCTTCGGAATGCTTTTTAAGTCTTCCTATAAATTATCCACTATAAAGGACTATTTTGGAAACATCGACCCTATGGACTCTATTGTACTTATCTGGCATTTGTTATTCCGATTTAAACTCTGCTTCTTTTTTGTTTAGGTGAACTTTGACAGACTTTAAAACGTTAATAGTCCCTTTAAATTACCATAGATTCTTTGCGGGAGTATGTTTATCATGTTTGACGGAATTGTCCCCTAGTATTTCATAATCTAACTAACTCGATCTCATATAATACAGACTATGTAAT